>NW_017729013.1:3805192-3818158 GCF_001723915.1 Gavialis gangeticus | reverse complement strand
TGAAGGGACTGGGCTGGGCTGTGCTCAGGGTGGGCGGCAGCAGCGGTGGGAGGTGGGGTTGGGGGGGTGCTATGGTAAATTCTGGAGTGGCTGACGCCCCTCTCATAGCCCCACTCCCATCACCGCTGCCGCCAGCTCCAGTCCCTCACTGGGAAGAAGACCCCAGCACCGCTCCGGCCCCCGCCTGCCCCACAAGCATATCCAGGGGTATGTGCCTCCCATGTCCTCCTGGGGTGTGTGCAGCAGCAGGAGCTGTCCCCACCCCACACAAGCCACTTGCAACTCTATCCCATGCTCCGCCTGGCTGTGCAGTGCCTGCCTCAACCCCAGCCCCACTCCCTCCCTCACCACGGGGGCCTACGGGAGCAGGGCTACAGAGGAGGCTGCAGCCACTCCAGAATTGGCCATAACTCCCCTAACCCCACCCTCCCAGCACCACTGCCAACTGGCCTGAGTGCAGCCTGGCCCAGCCCCCACTGGAAAGAGCCCGGTGCTTCCTTGGCCCCACAGCATGCCCTGCCCCACGCACAGATCCAGGGGCGTACACCCCTCCCACGGCACCCAGGGGTGTGCGTAGCAGCGGGAGCTGGCCCATGCCCTGCCCCAGCTGGGCAGCCCTTGCCCCAGCCCCAATCTCTCTCCCACCAGTGGAGCAGCTCGCCTCACCCTGCATGCAGATCCGGGGGCACACACTCCCATGCACTCCCTGGGTGCACACAGCGGCAGGAGCCACCTCCCCTCATGGCCCCCAGATGAGCCGCTCACAGCTTCATCCTGTGCCCTGCATCAGCTGTGCAGCACCTACCTCAGCCCCACTCATTCCCTCACTGCGGGGGTCTCAATCTGCCCTTGCACCCTTAAAAACAAAGAAAGAATATTAATGGGTATAGGAGCTGAAACTCTGAGTCAGAAGGGGTACACTTATTTAAAAAGGCATTAAAACCCCTGCCTTAGACGATTGGACGGTATGTTTAAAACTAACAAAAGGAAATTGTTTTTCACACTAACTTGTGGAACTCATTGCCGCAACAAATAATGGAGGCTGGTAGCTTAATGCAATTTGAAAAGAGATTCAACCAATTCTTAGAGGAAAGGTCCATCAGGTAGGCATTCAATAGGGTCAGTAGGGGTGCTGCCTCTGTGTCAGAGCTTCCTAAACCTCTGACTGCCAGTGTAGCAAAAAGCTCCCTTCGCATATTTCCCTTATGGACATGGATATAACAGAAGCATCTCCTTGCTTGCAAACCCCTCCCCGCCCCCATTTAGTGCATTTCTTTTCCTTCTAAGTATTGGCAGAGACCTAGCACACTCATTGTGTGCCAAGGCTCAGAGCAAGCCAGAAGCTGAAGTGGCTTTCTGTAGGAGAAAACTACAAACCATATCATCTACATATCAATTAAGCTCAGTGTCACTAAAGACAACAAAAGAACTAAAATATCCACTTCAAAGACTGTAAATATATCCTGTGCTAACCTAACTCACTCACCGTCCCCAGTAGCCTTTGATCCTCACTACCTCACATTGCATTTTTATGTATTTCTCACAGTGCATTTTCATATTTCATCTGTCTCATCTTTACCATGGCATTTTGTATTTTATATTTTATACATTTAAACCCCTAAGGAATGTACTCCCTTTACAATGAAGTTACACCCTGGACCATTGTTAAAAACTGCATTGAAATTGTAATTGTAAAGTGATAAAATCTGCTATATTGGGCGGGTCTTGGAGTGAATGCGAGTATGAATGACAAACCTCTGGCTGTTAATTGACAATAGCCTAGCTAGAGGAACTTAACATTACAAAACTCTACTCTATAAGCCATTTTAGGCTAATCAAGCCAAGGAGCTGATTCCTGGAACTGAGCATCCGCCCTATAGACTATTCCTGTAACCCATGACAATACAGCCATTGAGTCAATCAAATCAAGGGTGGACTCCCAAAACTACACCATGGGGTGGAACCCCCAGCGACTGTGACTGAGAGCTGTCATGCACTGCTCCAGACCCACATGGGGCAGTGACCTCCAGACTGGGCACCCAGGATGACACTAGGAGATCATACAAGTCTGCCTGAAAGGGACAAAAGGCGGTGAAGCGTGACCCTCAGTGGCACCCTCTCATCCAGCACCCGACCTAGTGAGACAGAAGAACAAGCAGGCGACCCTCTTCTGGAGAAGATGATTGCCTTGGAGGAAGCTGACCAGATCTCAGGGCCTTGGATAGGTAGATATATTGACACCAGTGCTCTCACAATCGCTACAGCAGCTACTATGCTCTATACTACACGGGTTTAAATGACGTGGGCTTAAATGAGTGTCTGTGCATGTGCGTGCACGTGTGCTAGGGTGACTAATACCCCTCATAACTCAAAGTTTGCATTTATGGTTTTAGTGGTAACTTCACATCCCGTACAATAAATTAGAATTTATTATGATCCTGTGAGTTGGTCCTTCATAGCCAACATGAAAAGCTTCAACAGGAGAGGAGCAGGGAGTAGAAAATTCTGGACATTTCCTATTCACCCTCTCCCTTAGCATCCTTTCTCCCACTGTGAGATACAACTCTGGGCTTTATGGACCTATGGTCTGACCCAGTAAATTGTGGTTCTTAGGCTTTTCTTGTCTATTTGGGGTGTAGTCTGATCTGTTGGGTTCTATGTGCTGAGATTTGAAGAGGTTACATTGCGCTGCCAGGGAAGGGAAGGGAGGCCCGGCGAAGCTCCCATGAAGATCTGGTAAGGGCCATTTGAGTAAGCACAATCCACACATGAACCATGGTGGTATTTTACTTGCTTTCAGCATCCACCTCTTTGAAAAAGCCTTTCCACCATAACGATGCCCTTCGCAGTCCTGACATCCCTTTCTGACCAAAATGCTCTATGAACCCTCCCTGGAAAACACTAAAAAACAACGGGCTTATTCCAAACTGAGATTTGACCTTAGGAAGAAAAATAGACAGGGAGTCCCTGAACCATGCTGGAGTCTTCTCTAATGCTACTGGGTACACATGCTAATGATAAGCAGCAGTATCAGCACCCAAGGTAGGATTTTTTTGTGCATGCAGGTTTTCAGGTTCATGGAATAATTAGGGGTCGGACTTGAAGATCTACAAGGTCCCTTCCGTCCCTACTTCTTCTATGATATATGAATCTAGTACGGCCAAGGGAATGTCAAAGATCCTGAGTTTTGTTCCTAGTTGTGAACACTGCTTGTGCCAGCCTTTAGAAGTCACTGGGACACTTTGCCCCACCTCTCCATAAATACGGTCATATACCATCAACCCACTGCTTGAGGGTACTGGTAAATGTAATTAACATTAAAAACGTGATTTGAAATCTAGGGACACAGAAGCACGATGTATCGTTGTTCTTGTGTTGGTCAACTGAAAGAAACATGTGGTCTTTCCAGTCAGCATTTCATTGGAGCAGTGGTAGTCACGGGCAGATCTAGGATTTTGAAAAGGAGAGTTCAGACTGTGGTACGTCATTACATATACCACAATGCACATTTTTCTCCAGTTAAAGAGAAACTACAAGCTTTACTTATATGGTAGGAGGGTAGCACTATATTATTCAGTATTAAGGTCCAAGGAAAAACAAATACAACTTTACAGGAATATGCACTGATTTGCTAGATTTTATATATACATTTTAAAAAACACATCAAACTAGACCAAAGAAATTGTTTGATTAAGCCTGCACTCATCATAGTTAAAAGTTCATCTCTTATTCAGATTTGTAAATCAAAATCCAGTCTTTCTGTGCATCTTGATAGTGCATCCAACACTTCACTGTAAGTCATTTTCATACCTGGGTTAAGGCTCCCCAGAGTTAGTATGACCACACCTGAGTTAAGGTGTTTAGCTACAGCTAAAAGCAGTCTGCGGAGCTGTGAAACAAAAGGGAGACATTACCAGGAATGGCGAACAGATAGCAAAATTGCAGAAGAAAGCATGGGTTGATTAATGGAACATCAAGACAATAAGGAGAGAGGGTTGTGGAATGGAGAGAGATTAGCAGGAATCAGGGAAAAGATAAGAAGCCATTAAATCAACTGATTCCCTCAGCACTGCCTGAATAGAAATGCCGCTACACCTCTGAGGCAGTTGGTTTTAAAGCTTGGGTGAGTGGAGCAGGAATCGAGGAGTAGTGCAGCTGCATCACTGAACCTCCCCTGAATCTGCTGCTGGGGGAGGCCAACTTGCAGCAGGGTGCCAACAAGTGGCACAGGCAGTGTGTGTGTGCGATTGGGGAGGGGACAGGCAGCACAGCGGCAGATAGGACAGGGCAGGGAGCAGAAGGGATTGGAGTGGCACGCTTGCCAAAGAGTTTGGCCCCCACTGGTTTAGGACAGCACGGTAATGGACAGAGGAGGGAAAAGTGTGCCTGTGGGGTTCCTTTGGGCCTCAGTCTAGTGCTGTGCCCTAATAAGAAGAAGCCACGCCAAAGCCATGCCAAAGTGACAAGTGAAGGCACCCAGCTCGGACTTCGCTTCTTAAGATGGATGTGTGCTTAGGAAGGAACATTGTGGTGCAGTGTCACATGGAAATATGCAAGGAATATACTCCCTTTCCCCCTCATTTCTCAATAGGTGCTTAGAAACTTAAATGATGGCATTGCAGAGCTCCTGGCAATGGTGAGGGCTTTTCATGATATTATCTGTTTTGGAAGAGAGCAGCTGAAGTGATCAGCTATGTACAGCATCCCTTGCTGTAGAGCAAAGACAGAAGTCAGTTGTTGGAAATATAAATTGAATGAACATATTGAGGCTGCTGGACATAGACAGCTCTGGTAGTTCTTTTCTGGCTCCCAATCTGATTTACACAGCCTGTCCTGCCTAGAGCCACTTCACACAGTCTCCCTAAACCCTGGCCTGGAGCACAAATAATGGAATGGATTGCTGACTCCACTGCATTTTAGCAAGATACGTAAGAGTTTTGATTTTTTTTTATGCTTCCTTTGAGCACATGAAACATGCACTTAATTTTCAGGACAGTGACTGCTGTGATAGCAGTTGTGGGAAATCAAATGCACAGCAGGTCTCCATAATTCACAGTCATTTTGTGTAGCAGTTTTTGATGATGTGAAATAAGGTAAAAATTATCCCTGCTACTTTCTGGCATGCCATATCTTTTGAACTCCAGTTTTCTTTTTCTGTTGGCACGTGTGCCTATGGCTTCCAGATTACTGACTGGGGAGAGGAAATATCACAGGTTTAGTCCAAAAATCTTCCATGTAGATGTACTGCTTACAATGTATGCAGGGCCAGGTTGGAACCTGGCTAGGAGAGAGCATTGTTAGAAACCCACTAATATCCTTTGCTTCTTTTTATATGGACCCCTTTTTCTATGGGACATTTATTTTGATCTGTTATACTTACTCATACATGCTGAATTTAATTCTGATGAGATATAAAAGATAATGATATCTGTGTCACAGGCTTTTATTTGAAATGAAAGGTCTAACAGAGCATATCATGCTTTATTATTGCTGAAAGTTTGGTTATTAGTTTCTGACAAATGACCTGCATCCCCTTCCTATTCAAGTTGCAGTGTCGGTGCCAGGGTCTGAGCCACAGGGAATTGATCCTTTGGCTGCAAGCAGAGCCAAGCATACCTGTTATGTCCAAGCCCATATAAATGATTTGGGAGGATGTAATACGGAAAGGAGAATGCTGCTGGGGAAGGTATACATGTCTGGGAGCAAGCTGGTGGCATATAGGAAATGGGACATGAGGCTTCCCATCTCTTCAGGCAGCAAGCAGTAGGGTGACTAGGAGTGGTGGATTCTGGGACACTGAGAAGCATGCAAACCAACAGGGGTTCAACGAGAAAGTCATAGGCAGATCTAGAATTTTGAAAATGGGAATGCAGATGGTGAGGTGCACAATCACATATAAAAAACCCCACATTTTTCTCCTGTTAAAAATAAATTAGCTTTATTATTATGTTAGGGGCATAGGGCTGGATTATTGAGTTTGAGATTGAAGCAAAAACAAATACAAACTTCATTGGAATAGGTTCAAAACAATCTGCAGGGCTGTGAAATAGGAGCTTCATTACCAGGAACAGCCACCAGAATTGCAGAACAAAGGCTAGCTTGATCGGTGGAACATCAAGACCATTTTTTAAATAAAAGAGAGGGTTGTTAACACCTGTGGCAGGAAGAGTTTAGAAAGAACCAGGTAGATTATAATGAGCCATGAAGTCGCGTGATTCCCTCAGCACCATCTGGCTAGAAATGCTGCTGCCAGTGGCAGGCAGCTGGTTTTAATCTTTGGGTGGAGTAGGAATCAAAGTGGTGGGGAGGAGGAAGGCACAAGTGCTCCCCCCTGGACACAGTGGAGTGACTGAAGCTTGGCAGAAAGCTCTTGTACAAGGAGCCAGGAGGACAGGAAGACCCCCAGGACCAGTGAAGGGTTGGCTGTTTACTTTGTCAGCAATAAAGGAAACCCTAAGATAGACTTAGCTGCGCTGCTCTGTGTTAATAGCGTGAGTGACAGTCCAGTGAAGTGGGTTTGGACATGGAAAGAAAATGTGCAGCCATAGCAGATGGAGTTGGGACAACCCTACGACTGTCTGAGACCTCGTTCCCATTAATACATACTGAATGGTGCTTGTGGCAGCTTCAGAGGAAAACACAATTAAATACTGACGATGTGATCAGCAGAGCACTGCTTACACTGAGAGGTCCCTATGAATCTGGAATATTTAAAGTACGGTTTGTACGTACCTGCCAAACTCAGTATATTTAATTAGGAGATTCTTATCTCTACCGGTAGTACAGCAATGGAGCAACAGGCTGCAACAGCCACCTGAGTCAGAGACAGCTAGTATCTTTTCTAGGTGAGCTGGTGGTACGGAAGCTCCTGAGATTATATTGGTTCCTGCTTGTCAAATTGTACCACGCAGCGGTATGAGCAGAACCAGAGCTGGTCAAATGACATAGGCTAATCTGGGAAATAAGTATTTTGGAGAATCTTTTCGATTCGTGGAAACATTTTAATTACCATGCTATTTGAAAAATTGCCAGAATTTCACAAGAATGTTCACTGATCTTGAACACGTCATCAAGTTGAGCCCAAACGGTACTTTTTTTTAATGTCAATCAACCCAAAAAGTGCAGCGTTATGCATTAATCATAACTTGCTGCTCTCCAGTTGAAAGCATTTCCTTCATCATGTAGGTAACAGAAGCAATCCATGCAATCACATACCAGAAGTAAAGAACAGTGAATAGAACAAAGAGAGCAAACCAAACCCCTGGGCTAGGAATCGTTTCAAAGCAAAGTTTTCACTGAACAATTATGAATAATGGATACAAGCAAAGAAGGCAGCATCAGTTTGCTAATGATTTGTTAGCCAAAAAAAGAGGAGTAACGTTATTACAACTAACAAATGCTCAGACTCTACAGTGACAGGGTTGTAGAAGTAGATGGGAAATCCAATCCATAGAAAAATGATTAATAAATGGAGCGAGAGGGAAGTATGTAATTTATAGTGTACTGTAGCACACTGCCCAATGTACAGTAATAAAATGAGTGGGTTCTCTATATTTAGAAATCCTGACATGATATTTCCGTATGTAAAGGCCAATTTAAATCACACATCCTAGGGTACAGCCCTACCTATTTCAATTGTGATGTGGACCATGCCTTGTTTATCTATACCTCAGTCCCCTTCAGACTTAGCTGCTACAGGGCACAGGGATACACCACTCAACCATTCAGAAGCTAATGGCTGATTAATTGGAGTTGCAAATTAAGAGCCCATTACAACCGTGCTCCACAGTCTGTACAAGCTCCTAATAAACCTCTGGGGAAGATATGGTATAAAATCCTAAATGGTTTGGAACCTGGTCAACTTAGAGATCACCTCTCTTCCTTTTGTATACTGCAGCTATGCTACTGCCAACAGTGGCATTTGTGCTGGGGTATGAATGAGAGGGGGTTACTGGCAGGTTATTTTCCAAGGAAAGGCTCTTGACTTCAGAACGTGACCAAAACAAGACCTTGTTGATATTGCAGGCATGCTACAAAACCAACATTTCTCCCAAAGCCCTTTAAGAAGAGGTTAGGTTGAGGACTGGAAGAATGCAAGAGATATTTTCTTAAGTAAAGATAATCTTTTATTATTATTTATTTGTCTTACAATATGTGTGGAAGTCCCAACTCCAACTGGAGCCTGGTGGTGGTAGACATTCACGCATGCAGTAGCAGGTTTTGTCTTCCATGTACAGCTTAAAAATATCAGACAGCTAAGGGGTAGGAGGAGAAACAAAGGCATAGAGATGGGACACATTCCCAAAAGATCATGGCGTTCAGTGACAGAACCTGGAGCAGAACGTGGTTTTATAAGTCCCAATGCTTTACAGGAGAGCCCTAGTCCTAAAATCCTAGAAAATTAGGGACCTCAGGAGGCCATCTAGTCCAACCCCCTGGCTCAAAGCAGGAGCATCCCCAACTAGATCTTCCCAGCCAAGGACAAGAGATGCCATAATCTGTCTGGGTAACCTGTTCCAGTGCTTTAATACCCTTGTGAGAGAGTGTTTCTTAATAGCTAACCTCAACTTCCCTTGCTGCAACATGAGCCCATTGCTCCTTGTCCTGTCATCTGCCACCACTGAGAACAGTTCAGCTCCATCCTCTTTGGAAACCCCCTTCAGGGAGCTGAAGGCTGCTATTAAATCCTCCCTCAGGCTTCTCTTCTCCAGACTAAATAAAACCAGTTCCCTCGGCCTCTCCTCAAAAGTCATGTCCCCCAGAGCCCTCACCATCTTTGTTACCCACTGCTGGACTCTCCAATTTGTCCACATCCTTTCTGGAGTGGGGGGCCCAAAACTGGACACAGTACTCCAGATGTGGCCTCACCAGTGCCGAATAGAGGGGGAAAATCACTTCCCGTGATCTGATACCAATGCTCCTACTGTTGCAGCCCAGTATGCTGTTAGCCTTCTTCGCAACAAGGGCATGCTGCTGGGTCATATTTAGCTTACCATCCACTGTTACCCCCAGGTCCTTTGCTGCAGAGCTTCTGCTTACCCAGTCAGCCCCCAGCCTGTACCGGGTGCATGGGATTGTTTCGTCCAAAGTTCAGGACTTTGCACTTGTCCTTATTGAACCTCATGAACCTTATTGAACCTTCTTTTCGTCCAATCCTCCAATTTGTTGAGGTCTCTCTAAATCCAAGCCTTACCTTCTAGTATTTATAGTATAGTCTTACGTTACTACTCACACCCCTCCCCCCCCAGCTTGGTGTCATCTGCAAATTTACTGAGGGTATACTCAATCCCATCTTCCAGGTCATTGATGAAGATACTGAAGAAAACCAGCCCCAGGACCAACCCCTGGCACATTCCACTTGACACTAGCTGCCAACTAGAAAGCAAGCTGTTTATTACTACCCTCTGAGCCCAACAATTCAGCCAGTTTTCTTCTGTCCACTGTAGAGTCCATTCATGCAGCCCATACTTCTTTAGCTTGCTCGCGAGAATGTTGTGGGAAACCACATCAAAACCTTTAAGTCAAGGTATATCATGCCCACTGCTCTCTTTGCACCCACAGAGCCAGTTACCACATCATAGAAGGCAATGAGGTTTGTCAGGCATGGCTTGACCCTGGTGAATCCATGCTGACTGCTCCTAATCACCTTCTCCACGTGCTTAGAAATGGATTACTTGAGGACCTGCTGCATGATTTTTTCCCAGGGACTGAGATAAGGCTTACCAGTCTGTAGTTCCTTGGATCCCCGTTCTTCCCTTTCTTAAAGATTGCCCTTTTCCAATCATCTGGGACCTCTCCTAATCACCACTAGTTTTCAAAGATAAGGGCCATCAGCTCTGCAGTCACATCAGCTAACACCCTCACCACCCTCGGGCACATCGTGTCTGGCCTCATGGACTTCTACATGTCCGGCTTTTCTAAATAGTCCCTAATCTGTTCTTATCCCACTGTTGGCTGCTCACCTCGTCCCCAAATTGGGTTGCCCGGTGCAGTAGTCTGGGAACTGACCTTGCCTGTGAAGACTGAGGTGAAAAAAGCATTGAGCACTTCAGCCTTTTTCACCTTCTCTGTCATTAGGTAGCCTCCCCCACTCAGTAAGGGACCTACACTTTCTCTGACCTTCCTCTTGTTACTCACAGACTTGTAGAAACCCTTCTTGTTACCCTTCATGCCCCTTGCTAGCTGCAACTCCATCTGCATTTTGGCCTTCCTGATTTCATCCCTGCATGACCGAGCAATGCTCTTACACTCCTCCCTAATCGTTTGTGCAAGTTTAGACGTCTTGTAAGCTTCCTTTTTGTGTTTTAGCTCGCCAAAGAGTTCCTTTCTAAACCAAGCTGGTCTTCTGCCATATTTGCTAGTCTTCCTGTGTATTGGGATGGTTCATTCCTGCACCGTCAGTAAGGTTTCTTTAAAATATAACTAGCTCTTATGGACTCCTTTCCTCCTCAGACTGACGTCCCAGGGGATCCTGCCTATCAGTTCCCTGAGTGAGTCGAAGCCTGCTTCTTAAGTCCAGGGTCCTTACTGTGCTGCTCTCCTTCCTTCCTTCCTTCCCTCAGGAACTTGAAGTCAATCATCTCATGGTTGCTACTGCCCAAGTTACGATCCCCTACGTTCCCAATTCCTCCCTGTTTGTGAGCAGCAGGTCAAGAGCACAGCCCCTAGTTGGACTCTCCAACACTTGCACCAGGAAGTTATCCCCAGCGCTCTCCAAAAAACGTCCTGGATTGTCTTCTTTTTACATTCGTAGATGATAGGGTCAGAAGGGACCTCAACAGATCCTCGAGTCCGACCCCCTGCCTAGGCAGGAAAAGGCGCTGGGGTCAGATGACCCCAGCCAGATACCTCTCCAGCCTTCTCCTAAAGACCCCCAAGGTAGGGGACAGAACCACCTCCCTTGGAAGCCCACTCCAAATGTTGGCCACCCTTACCGTGAAGACTTTTTTCCTGATATCTAGCCTAAATCTGCTCTCTGTCAGTTTGTGACTATTGTTCCTTGTTACCCCAAGAAGCCCTGATGAACTTGTATTAGATTCATTGAAAAACAGGGCTGGAAGTGGCCTCGGGAGGTCACATCTAATCCCTCCTGCTCAAGGCAGGATCATCCCTGTCCATGCCATTTAGATAAATGTCTGTCTAACCTGCTCTTAAAAACCTTTAAAAAATGAAGATTTCACCACCTCTCTAGGTACATCAAATATCAAACCTAAATTTCCCTTTCTGCAATTTAAAACCATGGGCTCCTTGTTCTGTCCCCTGTGGTCATAGAGAATAATCTATCACGATTCATGCTCCAGGTATCTGAGGACTATTTTCAAATTCCCTTTCAGTCATCTCTTCTCCAGCTTAAATTATCCCAGTCCTTTCGGTCTTCCCTCATAAACTGTATTTCCCAGACTACTAATCAGTTCTGTTTCTCTCCACTGGACAACTTCCAACTTGTCCATGTCTTTCTTGAAATGCAGCGCCCAGAACTGGACACAGTTCCTCCACAGAGGCCTCCTCATCACTGCCTTTGACTTCCTAAATAGCCCAGCATACTATTAGCTTTCTTTGCATCAAGAGCACATTATTGGCTCAGATCATTTTACATTGTTTAATTTACGAGCAAGGTGACCAAAACACCTAACTGGCCCTTAAATGTGCTTTTTAAACATTAGGAGAAATAAATTAATTATGGTGCCTTCTCACGCACACAGAAACCCAAACCATCTTAATAAATATTACAGCTGTTCCCTAATTTTGAAAATGCCACCACATAGCCAGTGCTTCTCAGAGCAACATGGAGGAAGGCTTTGGACAAGGAAAAATATTTTGCGTTTTACATAACAAAATACAGCGTGTATTAGCTGACAAAGAAGATTTAATAGCAAAAAATATGCTGTCCTATTCACATCTCTTCTGGCCTCGTGCATCCCTAAGTGTGACCGAGAGATTGCTTCTTTCTGCTTCTATTATATTCAGGATTAATAAGGCCAGGAAAGAGGGGAGGAGGCTTTTCTATTGATAATGAAAATTTAAGAATCCCTGCAGTGCCGCATTGATTGCATTTATTTCCATCAGGTCTGCTAAATGCTTCACAGCAGAAGAAACACAAAGACATTCAAAAAACTGCAGCCCCATCATTTTGAAAACAAAGCCTGTCAAACAATATAGAGTGTGCCTGTATTTAACTGCCATAGCCCTAATTTCTGAGATGCAGGCAGACATCATAATGCATGGCTCAGCACTGACTCATCAGATCAAATTCCTTGTACAAATAAAAGCAAAATTCCACCATTTTTTTCTTCTTGAGAGGATGGTACTTGGCATAAAAAAGTTTACAGCCAGCCCTTGAATTTGGAATAATCTCAAAAGGAAAGGGTTTCAAAGGCCGAGTCAGTAGTTTTACCCCAAACTACTTTTAACCACAAACACTGTAGAACTGCACAGTCACTCAGTTTCCTTTGCCAGGAAGAAATGAGTCCACAAGTAACCTGGAAAATGCTCTCTCAAAACAGGCTAATCATCCACCTTATCTGGTCATACCCTCTCTTGTTTTCCAGGATCAGCTGCTTTCAGTGAAAGGTTTAAGATCTCAGTCATGTCCTCAGGTTTCACTACTGTCCAATAGGACAAATTTCCAACCTAATTGCAGTAGGGGGATCAGCTTAATGCTCACTGCACTGAGAACCCTGGTGAACAGCATGACTTTTGCTCTGTTTTATACATCAATAATTTAGGTAGCTCTGTACCTTAGCGGCACACTGTTCCACTTCAAGTATGCTGCCTTTTCCACATACTGAAGACCTTCCTAAAATGGTGGGACTCGCTGCTTTTTCCTTACATCCTTCATTAATAACAGTTGTAGGTAGGTAGGATTCATACTCAGCGGAGAAACCCTCTGTGCTGTAATCAGGATTCCACCTCTCCGAGGACTTTAAAACAACAATTTAGCGGTGTCGGGGGAATAGCGCATTCGTA
>NW_017729013.1:3796795-3800192 GCF_001723915.1 Gavialis gangeticus | reverse complement strand
TAACAGTTGTAGGTAGGTAGGATTCATACTCAGCGGAGAAACCCTCTGTGCTGTAATCAGGATTCCACCTCTCCGAGGACTTTAAAACAACAATTTAGCGGTGTCGGGGGAATAGCGCATTCATAATGCAGTCGCTTCCTTATCACTATAGACACTAACCCTGAAAACAGTTAGAGCAATCTCTTGCAAAGCAATGCTCATATCACTGGTTGAAGTTATGAGCACTCAGCTCTGCTAATGCCTATCAATCCTGCTTTGTGAGATCACTGTTATTGCCCATTCTGGGGCCCAAATTAAACGGAGACAAATACTTGTGCCGAGATATGTGATGGGCTCACAGTGTTCCCAGCTGTAATTACAGAACAGAGTTGCTGAGAATATTCTGCAGGAGCCTGCCTTCTCCTTGAAACCTGTGCTTTCCCTTAGTAGAGTGCCTGTCTTTTTGAATGAGCTGTCCTCTATGTTGAGGTTCCCTGGTGACTTTTGTTTAACTAAAGACTCTGCATTCAGGCTGTTTCTGATGACGTCTAAAAAACATCCTTAAGGGAGAACTTGTGTGAGATCCCTTCTGAGACTCTTTTCTCCCTAGGTCTATCTGCCCTGCATGTTGCAAAGCCCCACAGAAGCTACTGTTAGCGTATAGCTGAGATAGTATGGACCTTGTGGACATGGCTTCGGATGTTGTTCTTGGAGAAAAGGCACGGAGGTGGCTCTAGCATCCTGTGTAGTCAGATGCAAGTGAGACCTAAAACAGAAGGAATGTTTCCAGTGCATCGGAGTGAATGTGCAGATTTGCTGTATACATGCATTTGAAAGAAAAAAAAAATCTATTTGGTCTGTGATATTGCATATGATAACTCTGGAAACTTCATGCTTCTTTTGGGGCCGAAAATATCAAGCTTTAGTCAATGTAATAGCACAGTATAGCTTTAACACTGATGATGAGAAGTAGGCTAGTCTTGTGTTGAAGGCTCTGAAGCAACTCTTCTTTCAGTTCCTGGCTTTACCACTGACTTACTTGACAAACCACTTACTCTCCGTTTCCCCATCTGTAGCTGCCAACCATTTCCGCACCTTATTTCTATTTAGATTAGAAACTTTTGGGGCCTGGGACTACCTTTTACTATCAATATGTACTTCACCTTTTACAATAAGCCTGCAATTTCATTTGGGACAAGTTCTCTCATATTAAAATGACTAAGTTATATATAAAAAAACCCCCAAAAAACTAAGAAGTTTCTACTGCTTTGCAGAGCTGAAGATTTTATAACTGTAAACTTCAGCAGAACTTAGAATGGAGGAAATAGTTTTCAATTTGCATTTTTTCTGAACCAAATCTTTTGTGGAAGCACTGCAGAATCAATTGTAGAAAAAGCCACAAAAAGGTTAATAGAAATGGTGTATTTTTGCTTATAACAGCAACAGAACCTAGGGAACCTGATGTTTAACAACTTTTAAAATCATAACAAGTTGAGGGACAACAAGAAATAGGTGTTAAATTACTAATGAACTACATCATATTATTGCCTAATATAATAGTCAAGTGGTTTCAAACCTATAAACTCTTAAAGTCAACTGATTAACTTAGATTTCCAGCTTTAATGTACTAAAGAAATAAGTTTTAAGCCCATAAACTTACTGAGAAAATCTGGAACGTAGAAGACAAGTGCATTTTGAAATCAAATTGCTATTTAAGAATAACTGTATGATAACTGAATAGGTGAAGTTAACAGTGTTGTTATAGGTCCGCTAGCACTTATTATCTATTGGTATTATTTTTAGCAGTGATCATTGATACAACTTTCTCTGCGGTAAAAGAAACTCCTACATGAATACACTTAACAAAGTTTGATTATAACAGCATGATAAGCTACATTATAAAGCCTTTCTCCCCTCTGACGTGGAAAAAAATGCATTTTTTCCTGGTACAGAACATGGGAAAAAATGCATTTATAGGAACAGTTTGCAAGCATCCCCATAAAGAAGCTTTAACCTCCGTTGATATAGATGGATGTCTGGGATGGAGCTAAGACATCCCATTTCCCATTGGCTCTGCCTGCTTTTGAGGAGATGCTACAAAAGGCAAGAGAGGACTCCCCCTCTCCCCTGCCCCCCCATCTTTGTGAGAAATAAAACAGAGTAGGTTAGGTCTAGCTGGTTAGGCGGTAGTGAAGCACGACACAATAAAATAAGTCAGAAAAATATTGTGAAAATGTTTATAATAAATATGCTTTGACTTCAAGAAAGGAAGGGAAAAAATCTCGCTTGTTGATAGCTTTCTGAACAATTCACATGAATTAATAGAAATGACCTATATCAGAAACTTGTTGAATTCTCCTGAAGTTGAAAAAAAGCTAACTAGGGCTCAAAGAAAAGACTGAGGGGGGTGTGGGGGAGTGTGCGCGCGCACATGGGGAGGGGGGGGCTACTTAACTGTTTTTTCTTGAAACCATTTGTAGTTAAATAGTTCCTCCACAGACTTTTGCTCTACAATCAAACGCATCTTTGCTTAATGAAACTACTTGTTTTCTAACACCAGTCTTTGCATAGGCCTACTGAGTAGAGGCTAGCTTTTTAGGTCAAAGGAAGAAGTTTTCATATATTCTGAGTCATAAAAATGCAAAACAACAGGGATTTCACAGTTCAATTCCTTGATTTAGCCTAGGGCTCGTCAGACTCTTTCAAAAGCCAGGGACTTTTCTTCTATAGCTATATGAGTGGACGTTTAGAAATCAGTGGAGTCACGCCACAATCTCTCTCTGGCCCCCCTTCTCTTAATCCCTGCAATAAGAGCAAACACCTGTTGTAGGGTCACCTCCGTGAGAGAGGATATTTAACCTATGCCTAGCTGCCTATAACTCTGCTTCATTTTAAAAAGTGCTGCAATTTACCCTATTCCCATGGCAGTAGAGAAGAACAAATGCAACTAAAACCTAAAACATGAACAAGGAAGAAATGGAGGGTGAGATATATCACTACGCGTACACACACTTCTTACTTTTAAGGCTTTACACAGTAGTTTCCATATCCATAAAATGAGGCAGCAACTTCCTTCAAAAAACCCCCATTTACAGTTGTAATGGCTAACTCCCTAGGCAGTCATAATTTAGACCTTTAAGGGAAAATAGTAGTAATTACTCTTTTCCATAAGGCTTCCCCACCCCTACTCCCTAACACTGCATGTATAATTCTGCAAAGCATCTAAAGGGGACCAGAATTCAGAACTGGGGAGTCAAATTTGCAAACCTGGGAGCATAAATATCATCACGGATGTTCAAAGAAACCCAGGCTTCTGAGTTGCAAGTGCTTCAGTAACTTTTAACAACAGGTTGTAGATACCTAGATCACTTGGGCATGTATAAAAAGATTAACGATTTTGAATTCCGATTAAAAAAAA
>NW_017729013.1:3778718-3791795 GCF_001723915.1 Gavialis gangeticus | reverse complement strand
GGGGACCAGAATTCAGAACTGGGGAGTCAAATTTGCAAACCTGGGAGCATAAATATCATCACGGATGTTCAAAGAAACCCAGGCTTCTGAGTTGCAAGTGCTTCAGTAACTTTTAACAACAGGTTGTAGATACCTAGATCACTTGGGCATGTATAAAAAGATTAACGATTTTGAATTCCGATTAAAAAAAAAAAAAGAAAAAAAAAAGGCTATTAGTGGCACCAGAGTAGTATGGCATGTTCTAAGGGAAACCAGCAACATGAACCCGGTGTTCTCCTTTTTATCAGAGAAGCCTTGGTATTTAAGCATGGCTTCTCCTGTACATGCCGTCTTTTAAATTTTTGTTGTTGTTGTTGGGTGGGTTTTTTTTTTTTAATAGGTACAGAGAGAAAGAAATGGTCTTCATGCACCAAATAAACTTTGGCTTGTCCTGGCCTGCTCCAGGTCCCTTGCTGCTTAATCTGAAGTGTTCTGGTGATGGAAAACAAGGTTGTGAAATGGCATCTGTTCATTCTTAGCCACAGAGTCTGTGTATCTGGCTTAGCTATGGCTTTTCAGCCCGCCCTGATCAGAACAAAGCTGTAGCACTTATTGCCTGATTAGTTAAGACAGATGCTTTGATAAGACAGTGGCTACAGGTGATCCTCAGTAGGTTACTTTATTTTATCTTATTTTATTACCGAGCTTGATGAAGGTGCAGCTTGATTGGGCTTGAGTCTCGGGTTAACATCTTTTCTGAGCATTTATTTCATCCAGGCAAGATATGCCATTACATCTAACCCACTTATTTATAATGGGTTTGGTTTGATGGCGTCTGATGGATACCTCATGCAAAGTAAGGCACATCTGTGCACTGTAATCAAATACATATTGCAAGCTGGTTCTGTGGCTTTGCCTTGGAAATATAATAGACCAACTGCTTTTGCTGGAAGCAGTCAGACCTGTCCAGTATTTATTTTGCTATTTGATAGCCGAAGGTTTGCAAAGAGAGTGCTGCACAAGGGTACAGCCCAACCAGTACTGACAGCTGATGCCAGTTCTTTAGCTGAAGAGAAAAGAAGACATGTTTTCTCTGGCAGATGGCCTTTATTTCCTTTTCCTTGCTGCGTTTGTATAGACCAACTGATGTTAAAACCCCTATGCATGCAGCCATGGATTTATTACAGTGCATTTACTCATGCTATTGAGGCTGGTTTCTCCTTGAAGCAGTGGGAAATTCTGAATAGGAGAAGTAAGAAAAGGAGTTATCGGTTGGAGGCATTTCTACTTAAAGACAGACAAAGTTGGAAGGGGGTTGTACATGGAGCAGTTCATATTCTGCCCCATTTTATGTGAGCTGATGAGAGATGAAATGCATAAAGAAACAGTGGAAATAAGAAATTCCTAAAAAATCAGGAGCTTATTATTTTAAAACGTTAAACTAGTGGGATCCCTGAGAGCCCACGCCTTCCCCTGGCATCTGATCTGTTCGACTAGGTAGGATGCCTGTATTACTCGGCCTAACAATGATTTCTTGTACAATCAATTACAACACCGAAATGAATTCTGTGGCCGGTGAACATGTTGAAGGTCATTTGCTTTGTCACAGTGTCAAAGGCACGTGCTATGCACCTTGCACATTTTTGCCGGTCTAACAGAAAGCCACGCTCCAAGTTGTGGTGCAGGAGGATTGCAGGAATGGTCTGAAATAATTCATTTTGAGGGGCAGTGCACCAGTCAACTAATTAAACACCTCAGCAGCAAACACACACACATGTTATTGGTGCTGAATCAGCTTACTTTCAAGGCCTATCTTTCTTCTTTTTTTTTTTTCTCTTGGTTGATTTGCCTAATGGAAGCTGACAGTAAAACTCAACCCTGATTGTCAGATTTCACTAGAAACCTCAAGAGGAAGAGAGGAAGGCAGACATTTGAGGAATAAAAATAGCACACATAATGAGAGCCTTTATTTAGCTGAACTGCTTTTTTAATGACTAACTTTCCCTTTCTTTCCCCCTCTGGCACAACCCCCGCCCCAAACAGCTGTACCTGGCGTAAGCATTGGGGGGGGGGAATTGGGTAAGTGTACTGAGGTCTCCACTCTTCCAAAGGATTATTATTGAACCACACAACAGGGACTGCTACTCAGAATTGCTGTTAGGCACTGTCTTAAAAAGCTTTCTCTCAGTGGTGCTTTTGTAACATGGTGCATGGGGATTAG
Organism: Gavialis gangeticus; assembly: GCF_001723915.1. NCBI lineage: Eukaryota > Metazoa > Chordata > Crocodylia > Gavialidae > Gavialis > Gavialis gangeticus. The sequence continues at coordinate 3,789,595 of NW_017729013.1, read as the reverse complement.
CTCACTCGACTTCCATTTGCAGCAATGGGACATGCTTATTCCAATTCTGCATGTCCCCCCATGGCCTGTACCACGGACGGTGGCAAAAACTGGAGCCACCGTTTTGTAGCTTCTCTTCTCTCCGGTGCAATCGGCTTGTGAAACCAGTAGACAGCCTAAGTGAAAGAAGTAAGATGCAGAATACCTGCTTGGGCTTGGCATCTTTTCCCAGCTGCTGTGCAAGTGTCTAATAAGCTTTTGCTTATACGCTTGGAATAACGTTGGTAAACAGGCACTTATGAAGTTGTCTCTTCAAAGAAACCATCCTTCCAACTGATGCAAATCTTTGGCTGGGCGGGGGCGGTTCTTTTTAGCTGAAGATTTCAGATTTTTAGCTGAAGTTCACTATTTTTATTAACTCAAGTATATTCCTTGGAAAGCCTAACAAAATTAGAGTCCCATTCATTTTATATTGTATCTTCTCTGTTTCTGACTCATTAGAGTGATAGGATTCTTAAAAAAAACCCAAAGTACTGGAGACTATACAGGATTATTTTCAATTGCCCGTTTACTTCCAATACTTCCTACCTGCTACAGGATCGTTATAGCTATCAGCAGGAGGCTAAATGAGTTGAGGATGTCTAGAAGCAATGGCACAGGGGCCTTGGACTTGTGATGTATTTGTACATACATTTACAACACCCAGAAAAAAAATGCAGTTCTCTCTGGGGAGGAAGACAGTAACTGCATAACAGTGCACAACAGCAATGAGCAATTATTTGGTTCAGCATATGGATAATAATTCCTGCAACTGGCACACCAATGTCACTGCTAGTTGTTCTATTATTAGATCTAGGAATAATTTTTTGTCAACACTTTGACTGTTGACAAGAAGAAATGAAAAACCTTGCTAATTTAGTGAGATTTGTAACTGTTTTCTGGATGTATCCTATCAATCACCTAGGCCATTCAAAATCAGGCTGATCTTCAGAGGTAGCTTTGCTTTTATTTCAAGTAACACTGCAGAATTTGGCTCTGCCTCCAGAGAAATAGTCTGTCTGAGTGCCATCAAAATGTGAGACAGCTACAGATAAATTCCAGTAAATCGTATGGATGAAGAAAACACAGAGGTGAAGCACAGTGCATTTTATGTTGCCTAAGAAATACAAACTCGCTTACAGTGTGTGTCTTATATTTATCTACATGCCAAGAATACATTATTGTTATCTTTATGGGCTCTTGTTGCTTTACAATGGTTTTATTTTGTAAATACCATCCCAGATGGATATTTTGCCTTGGATATATAATGTCATCATCCTCAAAATCAGAACTGGAGTCCATGTCCAGGAAGGCATACCTAATACAAACCAACAAAATGCTTATGCTGTGTTTTTGGTACCCAACTCGCATAAAACTACAGCTAGGGAAAATACTCAACATGGTATCCATTCCTGTCATTGCTGATGAACTGTTTGCAAATAGACTTTGCACTATCACCCGGTTTTCCCCTCCTCCATCCACCTTTGTGCCCTGCCTGACTCCGTCTTCCCTTAGGGTTGCCAAATCTGAAGCTATTCCGGGAGATTTTTTTTCCCCCCCAACATGACCCAGTGTCATTAATTGAATTTATTTTCTTCAAATATCCTATTAAAATCTACTGGGTTGCTTTCAGCAGTCACCGGGAGATGGATGCCAATTCTGGTAGGCTCCCGGCCAATCCAGGAGGGTTGGCAACCCTATGTCCCCTGTACTAACCCCAGCAGTGGCTTCCTAAGACGGCTGCTACCCCACAAGACCCAGTATAGCTAAGGGCCCAAAAGCTTGTTTCCCATATGTGCCAAATCTGACTGTCCTGGCTCGTCACAAGAAGCAAACAAATGGGGCTGTCAATTAAGTGATTCCCATTATTCTGCACAGCTCTAATTCAGACCCTGTCTAACTGTCCTGGCCACAGGTTCACTTCTGAATACTGGAAAACACTTTTAAAGAGAAGGTCCCTCTCTTCTTTCTAGCATGAACAAGGCATCCTTATCCGCATCTCCTCCAGCTGGCATTACTGCAGTCTCCTTTTAGCCACTGCCATAGCACACTGAGGTACTCCATTTACCATACATGCCCTGTTGGCCTGCTAGGCGTAACTCCCAGAACAAATATCAGACTCTCGTAATAATCTCCATTGCAGAGGAGGGATACAGTGTGTCACTAGACTGATGCGGAGCTCAGTATTCAGTATAGAAAAGATGTAGGTACCCAAAAAAATCCCAACATCACAGCTGATGTCTCACTCCAGTGAGGAATGGACCCAAGGACTGACTGCTAACAAATGCATGCTCCTAATGTATAGGGTAAAATTTTCAGACAGAGCTTTATACTCGAGCCAAAAATCCAGGTGGTGAGTGCACGTTGTGTTGCCATGCCTCTTTCCCATTGCTGGTGTCTGGGTAAGAAAGTACATGTCAATAAAAGAGCACGGAGAAACTCTTGCTTACCGCGAGCGAGATGAAAGTTATTACACACCGTATTGCTCGGTTTGCTGGATTCATTCCAGGCGTTGTGCTCAAGAAGTCAATGGACAGGTTTGCCTCCAACTAAAACGCCTTGCGTGAATGTATTCATTTTTAATATGTGCACACATGAGTGCACGCACACAAACACACGTGCACCAAATTTCGACAGATGGAAGAGATAAGGGTAAGACAGGCTGCTAAAGGCAGCAGAAAGCCATTGCCTTTGATTTATGGATTTGTTCCAGTCTGAGAGGCTCAGAGCTTCCTTCGATAAGGGCCATAAGTGATTAGAAAGTAATGAACTATGGAAAAGGATCAGAAGATGCTGAGATTAGATCTTCTCAGCTGAACAGGAGCTGGTGATGGAACAATCTGCATGAAATGTCGCCTTAGTGTCAGCTTTTCAAAACTGTTGATTTATTTCTGTTATCTTTACATTTTCCCTCCAAAGAACAAGTTAGGAGGAATTAAGTAGCTAAAGATAGGGACATTTTCACTTTATTGTTCTGTCAGCTTCTGTATGTTTTTAGTTACTCTCGAGCTAATGGAGATGACCGCAGTTTTCATGTTTGCTTTATCAGACGCTTGTATTTAAAAGACTCTTAAAACATTTCCATATGGGGAAAAAAATCCATGACAAGGTTCAAAGCTCCTCTGAGTTCTCTGCAATTTAATCATCTAAAAAACCCTACACAAACTCAGAGACAGAAAACCTTTATACCTGCATCAGATGAAAGAAAAAGTACTGCAAGGCTAAGTCTTCAGAACTGTTATTCTCTGACACGAGCGTTAGATCTTATATGAAAGTCTAGTGCTGTTTATTTCCCAGCTGATGCTATTTAAAATCTTCTCTTCCCACCTAAACATGTCATTCCATCAAGAGGATTTCATATCATAGGAATACTTCTTTCTTACCAGTCTCAATAGGAGAGAAATGATTCCTATTATTATTATGTAAAGATTTGAACTCTTGGGAACCCCAAACAAGATTCGTGCTGTATAGTTAGCTGCTGCGCATATGTAAAATAAAAAACAGTCCGTGAGCTAATGAGGTTTCAAACTTAAATAAGTAAGACAAGAGGAATAAAGCATTTTTTTAATCCCTATTTTATACCTGCGGAGTCAAAGTGCAATGCGATTAAAAGGCTTGTCCAGTGTCGCTCGGTAAACCCGTGTCAGAGGTCTTAACTGAACCTAGTCTCAGTGACCAAGCCAACAGACTCTCCTTGCATCCTTTTCCTTCCATGTTAATTTGGGATGAAAACTATCAAGTCTAGGTAGGTTATCTGAAAGCTCCATTCATATTAATGGAAACTGGGACTCCAAATCCTGCTGGTAGGTCGGATAATCTCAGATTGAATATCTTCCGAACCACCCGGTAATAACCTCTTAGAAATGCAACAAAAGGATGTTCGCAATTCAGCACGTCACAACATGACTGGGTGTTTTTAGTGTGTTTTTCCTGGAACGTTGGGTGAGGAATAAAAAAGAACATTTGTGAATATTTCACACATCCCAAGGCAATATTCGGCGGTAACCCAAGCTCCGTAGACTTCTTTAAGTGGCAAAATTTGGAACCAGCTTTATGTCATTTGGTCAAATGCCAACTTTTATTCCATGAAAATTGGTGCCTCCCTCTACAGCGCATAATTTCTACCCATTGGAACAGTTAGATGCTTGGCTGAGCAACTGAGAAGGTGTGAAAGCTAAATACCAAATTGGGCATTTCGGGAGATCCTCCTTCGAGAGATTCCTTGGTTCAGACAGTTGCTAGCATATTGGATTTACAAATAACGGCACCATTTTTTTTTCTTTTGATGGCTTCATCAAGCCAGAAGAAGAAGAAGAATCCCTCCAAATCAATCAAATTTTGTACTTTGCAACCTGCACGGTTTTAATTTGTGCTGACTGCAAACTATGCAAAACAGTCTTTCCGAGGCAACAGTAATTCATGTTGAGAAGAACAGAGAAATGCACCAAAGTGAAAGTCTGTCTTGCCGTTCTTCCCATAATAGCGGAGCTTCCCCAGACCTGATGGGAAGTGTTAGATGCATGTAGCACCTCCTACTCCGCCGTGTGGATTTGATCTCGCTCTGTGTGCCTGCAGGTTATTCAGATGAGCTGGATGAAAACACCGTGGCTTCCCTGTTTGCCATTGCAGTTTGAGATCCCAGTGAGATAACCACCTAGATGGAGCAGTTAATTTTGTGGCTTATTCAAGCATCGCGGCAGCTAGTTATGTTTGTCCTTTCCTTAACCGGGTCCTTGTCTTCAGATTAAGCTGGGATGCCTTCCAGTAGAGGCACCTTAGCACAGGCAGGGTGCTATTATTATGTGTTATTACTTGTTTAATGTTAACAGTGTGGTAGGCACTTTAACACAGAACAGGAGAATCGCTGTCCCTGTTTGCATTCAGATACAGTATGTTCCTTTCATGCTGCTGTAAAACATTCATGCAGTTTTATTGTGCCAGTTTTGCCTACCAGGCTCCACAGCTTCTTTCATCAAAACTCAGAAAACAAAACATCATATTTTGCCCAGTTCAAGAACGAGGGCATTGGTCTTGATGGGTAAAACTTGCCCAAAAGCTTAGCTAAAATCCCATTAGTTGGTTATGGCTGTGGGTTGAAACGGCACATCATAAACCAAGTGCAGGCCAGGCTTTACGGAAACTTGGAGAAAGTTGGCCCCAAAACTAACACAGCTCAGTGACTTGAACCTGATTTTTCTGGATTGTAATGAATCCACAATGGGATAAACCTGGTTTAAGGTTCAGATGGGTCTATGAAGAACTAAAGAGGAATCCAATCTGCATAATTCACATTGCACAAAAACAACAAACAAAACGGGGAAACCCTGTGAGACAATGTCTAGGCACGCTCATACCTGAATTTACAGTCATGGGACATTACGAGTCAGGATTTCAGCCTCGCTATATGGGCCAGACCAAGTCTGGATCTGAATTTTATACCCTGCCAAGCAGGTGGGGATTACTTGGATTTGATGCTCTGCTTTAGTTTATTATAAAACAACGCTCTAATTGGGAAAACGGTCCACGTTTTATTCTGCTCCCAGCAATGCACAGCATCCTGAAGAGTGAATTTGATTTTTGGGGCCTGTCCCTCTGAATAATACTTTGAGCACCTGTCAAGGCGTAAGTAGTGCCCTACTGCCAACTTTATTCTAGGCTGATTACAACTTGTTTTTACATTCATACGCTGAGGTTTGGAGACTTCCAGATTTTTGAATTAAATGGAAAGCCTGAAGTTGATTCTTAATTTAATCTTAATTTTTTTCCTCCTATTTTCTGTGATCCATTCATGTGTGTGTGTGCATGTGTGTGTTACCAAGGAAACTAATATAAGATGGCGTTGGATTGGATGCTGGACTACCAGGACGGCAGGGGTCTTTTTGAATAGCAGGCTGTAAGCGGTGTTACAAAAGAATGTAAATGGCTGAAAATGTATGTTTTTATTTGTAAGCTGTAAAAAAACATATACCTTAGAAGTTTAGGTCATTGGAGACAGCAAAACTATCAAGGGAAATAACAAGGAATTTGTTCAAATCATGCTTTTTTCCTGGCCTCAGCCTTGCACAAAATATTCCTGGGTTTTATATCCGTGTGTAGTAATCTGCTTAATATTGATACAGTTTTGAGCTTTTTCCGGGTTTCCCATGTGAAGAGCTACGTGCATTATCATGTTGCCGAGAAAGGGAGGTTTCCCAGATGACCCAACCTTGCCTTTGGATATCTGCTCCAGTTTGGGATGCAAAAAAAAAAAAAAAAAAATCAGTAAAGCTCCATCTGAGTGGAAAGGTCTGATGCCAGGATCAGGAACTAGGCACTAATATTTACCCACATTAGTGTTGTAAGCCTCATGTTGGAGAGTTGGAAAATTTCTCTAACCAGGTTCAAGTCACCCCAGCAAAGGCTCAAAATTCTTAGCTATTTGGGTGGATAAACTGAGTTTTTGTCTGTTTGCTTTGCTTTTTGGCATTTTATTTATTCCACACATGCTAGGCTCAGGCTAACAACAGCTGCAACCTAGCACGTTAGACAGTTCAACTACAGTCTGGGACGAGATGCAGAGGAGACCTTTTTTAGTGATGCAGCGGAGACCAAGATAAACACCAAGACTCTTCAAGTGTTGAATTTCAGATTCAAAATCTGAATAATTCATTTTTAAACTTTTAAAATTTAAGCTGAAGGACATACGTTCTGTTCTGTCTGTAGACGCTTTACTGTATTGTCAACACATGTCCACGTCTGAGATGCCTACCCATTAAGGAAACAGAAATAATGAATAACAATATGCTTTAAGAGTACAGTAATTGTGGTAACTTGTCAAAACAAGCCTGCTTCACATGAGCTCTCACTTAAGTGTCACCTGTTTATAATTATACATTTCATACTTCCAGTCCTCCAAGAGGATAAACCAGCCCCCCAAAACAAGACCAGAACCCTTGAGTCCTGTTGAGTTCAGCAGGCCTTGATATTGCTCTCAGCACCACGTTAGACCGGGCCCAGAGGTTTTGTGACGATCTCTGTTTGCAAAATGGCCTCAAGATCTGATGAGTAGGCACTATAGGGAGGGCAAAGTCATCATTATTTATTGATGTTTGGTTTTCCTGCAGGCTCTGAGACACAGATTAACAGCATCACAGTCCTAGACCAGACATGTTTAATCTTTTAAGGCTGACTCCATCTCAGGTCCAAGCAATATAATGCAAAGAGTCTTTGTAATTATGCAGCAGACTAACATTGACTAAACATAGCTACCCCCCCATCCAATAGGGCCAGGCTTTCTCCTCCCTCCTTACCCTACCAGGCTCCCTTTATAAGTCCTCTTAATTGGCTCGTTAGTGTAACCTGGGGCTACCTGTCCTGCTTGGCTGATTCACTAATGAGGCTCAGCTGCCTTTTCTCAGCCCCAGACAGGCTGGAGAGGGATCTGTAAAACCTACTTATGATCATGAGGAGTTCAGAGCCATTCTCTGTGGTCCCCTGGTGACTGAGTGTGTCTGGCATTTCTGCCCCTGGTGGTCTTTACACATCCAAATGTTTTGTGCACTGACAATGGGGAATTACTCCAGGACTTAGACATGGGAAAGGGCTTCTGTTCTTTGAAGCCCGTTCCATCTCAGTAAGGCCTCACGCTAATAATACTGTGCTGGTTACTTTTGCAATTATACTCTGCTGTACTAGTGAGACAAAAAGTGCAACCTCGGGTGTGATATAGGTATTAGTTGCAAAGGGGCCTGATCCTTCTACCATCAGAAGCAGGTCCAAAATAGGTATGATGTGCCTATTAACCGCTGACAAATATTAACCACTGTCAAATAGCTGCAGATATTTGACAGTGGTTAATTCTCTAAGTGCCAGTCAAGATAGCCGCTCAGGTCAAAAACTCACCTCCCCAAAAGGTGATCAGCAGCATATAGCACTGGATCTTCCGAAGCAGTAGCTGATACTGGAAAAGAGATGCCTGTTAATTTAAAGTAATAATGAACTCTCTGGGGTTGTTGTTGTAAGGGCAAGTCGTCCTTCACCCATTTTGATTTATGAGTTGACTTGCTACTTGCTCCCCTAAATGGAGGGTTCTTTGCAAAAGCCAAATGGTATACAGCAGGGGAAGCTAACTGAACTGGGCCAGGCCAGACCGTGACTGGTACTCCCAGCCTCTGCTCAGTAGCACAGGGAGCAGCTATTCTGCTCATTCAAACACAAGAACTGAAACTGTGGCAAAGTCCTCTCTCCATGCAGCTGAGTTAGAGAAGCCGCGCACAGGCCTGAAGCGTGAATTGGGTAAACGCTAATATCCGATCAGACCTGTTGCAGCTGGATAGGAGCTGGGCTGCGGGCAGCTCATTCCATTACTAATGGTATCTTGTGTCTCACGGGTGTTTGTTCCCTGCTAATATGGATCAGTACAGACATTTAAAAAGCCTGAGGTGGAATTGATCTAAGTTGCACTACTTTCTGGAAGCGGCATAGTTGAGATCAGTAGTGAACAGAACACATATTTGCCCTTTTGGCGGGAGGGGGAAACTTTAGACTGGGTTCTGACATTTTTAAACCAGACTATTTGTGCTGAACTTCTGTTCTGTTACAAGTATAGATTAGCTTTGGGTGCAGAACTTATGCTCTGTTATGGGTATAACCCAGTTGCCAAGCACGTATAGTGGTGAAAGCGTAATGTCTATGCCTGGTCTATGTGTTCCCGTTTGTCAGACTGCCTGTCTGTGGTCACTGGATATGATGTGATTTACTTAGACTGGGTTGAATGGGATGAATAAGCTGTACGCATAATCTGAGAGGGGGTTGGAATGAAAAGAACTAAACAAGATCAAGGGAGGAGGCTACAAAGAATAGAGAGTACCTTGATATCCATTCTCTTAGCACGAAGAAAACCAGGAGCTGTTTAATGCTCTTGACAAATAAATTGTGTTTGCACGTCAGCTCTCATGCTGCCCCATTTATAAACAGTCTGTCTTGTAAAGAGGGAGCAAGAAGACAGATCACTTTATATTCTGTCACATCCAGGAGGCAGTGCTGACCAGTGCAGAAAATAAGGCACTGGACTAGATAGACCCACTGGTCTGGCAATGCACAAGTTCTTATTATTTCAAGTGTTTTTACCACAAGGCTGCAAATTGTGTTGCACAGCCTGGTGTGCCCTTTGTGTTGGGGAGCAAAGGTTGATTTGTGCTGCCCCTGAAGAAATTAGACTCCATACTTTGACAACAGGTAGCACTTTGCTTGCCTCCACACCACTGCAGTAAAGACAGCTTCTTAGCACTGGAGGTAAGAGGAAGACATGCTGATCAGGTCAGACTCGTTTAACTAAAGTGCAGAGATAGGACACTCATTGCACTGCAGTTCCCAGATGGGTTCACATGGGGTGATAAAGAATGGCAAGCCATGGGTGTTACTGGGCACTGGAGCGAATTATAAAGCCTTGCTCCTGCTCTGTTTGGAATCAAAGGCAGGACTCCCACGCACTCTGCCAGTGTAAGGTGAAACTTGCAGTGCCTGTTCCACGTGGCTCTTCTGTAGCTACAGCATTAGGCCTGATCAGTGGGATAGTGAAGCCATGGACTTTTTGCTGCAATGTTCACTTTTCTCAGCCTGGAGCGTAAAACAGCTGCCCCCTTGTCATCCATCATCTGGAGGAACTGTTTGGTTCAATGGGAGGTGGAAAAAGGCCAACAGCAAGTTCTGTTCTTCTTCTTTTTTGAATTTCTGAGTGGATGCAATGTCCCAAAGGCTACAACTGCTGCTGCTGCCTTTGGGGAAGCCCCAGTGAAATAACATATCCAGGAGTATCACATCGACCATGCAGTACAGCACATCCAGCACTGGTTTTCATCGTTTCAGCGAGCACCACTAAATCATGTAGCACATTGTTTAAAATAAATGCTGTATAAGAGCTGGTAAAGTTGCAATACAAAGCAGCTTTTACATCTTTTTCTGGTGTCAAACAAAGCCAGTTCTCCTGGCAGAACTCCAGCTCAAAGGTGTGCACAAGTTTGGGCGTAGGTGCAATATGACCATGGCCCACGCCAGCCCGATGTCTTATTGGAATAAGCTGTTGGGATACAGTACAGTACTGCGATGCCCCAACCTCCAATATTCTTTTCTCACCTGCCATGCCTTGATGTTCCTTTAACTGTTGGGAGCTGGATGTGCAGGCAGCCATAGAGCCTGGCTGGTTGTCTCGGAGGGTTTTCTTCGTGGGGCTCCACCTCCCCTCCTACACCACCTTTACCACTTCCTGGAGGACACATGTCGGAGCCTGGATCTTGTGTGGACCCCCTGTGCTGCTGGCAGTTAAGTGCTGTACCAAATAAATGTCTAGGAGCTTAAATACATTTGCTCCGGCTCCCTGAGGCCATCCTTAAATCCATCGCTCATTGGTTTATAGGTCCATCAATTAAAATAAGTCCACCTGCAGTCCGTAAGACTGATGACCTCAAATTCATCCCAGGTTCCTGGGTTACTCAGTCTGGATCAGTCCCTTAAGGATCCAATCAGATAACCAACTATATAATCAAAAATTTAAATCAGGTTCCTGGGCTGATCAACTGTACTCAGTCCTTCAGTGATGATGATCCATCAGATCATCAAGTGGAATCAATTTATCCCAGGCTCCTGGAGCAATCAACTGTAAGTAGCCCATTAAGGATGCACCCAATAATCAAACAAAATTAATTCTGCAGGTGTTCCTACCCTGCCTTGGCTCCTCAGGGTTAGAACAGGCACCCTCAAGGAGGGGAGCTCTCCTTCCTGCCACTTTCCCCAGCACAGTGAGAGGAGAGCCCAATACCTCCCCCCTCTAAAAACAATAACAACAAAAAAGAGGGAAAAGCAAAAAAGGGGCAGTGCCTCTG
>NW_017729013.1:3775943-3778666 GCF_001723915.1 Gavialis gangeticus | reverse complement strand
TGTCCTCGAGTGTTTCCCTGGCTCAGTGCGTCCAGGGGTTTGTCAGTGGTTCTCCAACCATTCTGGCTAGTGAGCCCACTTGCTTTTCCTGCAGTTGGCCACAGGATGCTGCCAGCTGGGAAGACATCCAGCATCTCTTCAGTCCACTGGTCGTGGTCCTCCATTGTTCGGGCCCGGAAATACCCATCCTTGTACTCCCTCCACCAGTCCATAGGGAGTATGTGCTGCAGAAATATGGTGGCACAGTCCCTGCTCTGGCCAGGCTTCCCTCTGCACTTGCGGTGACTGTCCCTTATTCAGGTTTCTCGGGACTTTCTTCTTGCCCCACTCTTTTCCCCTCACAAAGTTCTCTACCGGAGACCAGACTGGAAGTGCAATTCCAGTTCACGATTCCTTCCCCAACATAAGAGAAGGAATTTTCCATAGACCAGAAGAACTGCTAGGTCAAGCTTATGATCATGGAGCAAGTAATTGCAAAGGAAGGTTTCCCTTTAAAGAAGGGAGTACCTTCGCTTTCCCCTACATCAGCCTGGTTACCTCTATGAAAAGACAGGGAAGGAGAAAAATCTCTAAAGTAAAGAAGTTGTGCTAGTGATTCCTCTGTGATAAGCCTTTTTTATTTTCAGTACTCCAGTATGTACGTGAATTATTGCTGGCTGAAACTGCTTGTATATGATGGAAACCCTAGGGTCTAAACTGGAACCTTACATGGCGAACTGTATTTGACACTTCCAAACTTTCAACTTTTTTTGGCAGTTACCTAAAATATCTTCTTTAACTAATTTGGTGTCTCTTAAGGTGGCCATTGCTAACACCTAAGCAAGGAGTAGCCAACCGGGCTTCCAGCTGCAGGTCAGAATGACCTGATCCAGGTCAGAGGTGGATGGGGAATGGGTGCAAAGCCCCTTTCACTGCCACCAATTGTCTCCCTAACGAGAGAGGGAGAGTGCCCATGGCTGGCACTTTTCCCCCATGGCAGATTGGGAGAGCATCCACAGAAAGCATCCCCCGTTGCTGAAATGCTGCCAAACCCCACGCCCACAGGCCATATGTTGCTGCCCTCTGCCTTAAACTAACAAAGTTAATTTGAATTAATGGATGAAGTGCTTCATCCATATGTGCAAATCATTTCAGTCACTTCAATGCAGCTCCAAAACTGGCACTACTGAAATGCAGCAAAAACTTTGGTATTGATAATGTGTGTTAAAACTCCCATTGGGTTCAATGGAGTAAAGTTAGGCGAGCGCTCTGAGCTTTTTCCATTTCTACCCTATATTTAGTGTTCCCTTCCCTCCAAAAAGCCTCATTTCTTTTCTCCTGCTTCATGTTCTTGTGACTGCCTTGATCCCAGCTCTGCAAATACAGAAGCATAAACACTGACTAGATTTCATTTGCTTTTCAGGTACAGCCTAATTTGTAGTGAACTTGTCTGATGCTTCTGCTTATAAAAGAGCATACAGGGGACTTCTGCAGTACCTGGTGTTGCAAATGCTGTCATCACCTATAAGCAGGTGAAATGCCAACCTTGATCCTTACCAAATCCAAATACATCCCGAACGATCGTAATCACGATGGACATTTCTTATTGGATCCTCTGTGTGCATGGATGTTCGGAGACTCTAATGGCACCAAGTTAGTAGAGTGATGTTTTTTTCTCTTTGTTTCACAGTTGGCTCTGTTATCCAGTTACTGTACAACTGAGTGCAACTAAAGTCAGTAGAAATTCTTCTGTTGATTTTAATGGCTTGCAGATTGTCCTGAACTGTTAAGGAACCCACTGAATACAGTGTATGAAACTCTTTTTATATGCATTAGTTGGTGGCTTTCTTAATAATTACAATTTTACTTGCATGTACTGCAGTAGGACCTGCTAGTCCTACTCATTTATCAGAACCCCACAGGTCTACAGAATGCAAGTACACAACGAAGAGACAGGCTTGGCCAAAGAGCACAGCTCAAGAGTGCATATCTTCATTACATGCTTAGCAACTGTGGTTGGAGAAGAGTAATTAAACCGGGACTAGGCCGTTTACCTACAAACATATGGTGGAATTAATTCTACATAAATGTAAAATTAGTCACTACTTCATTTTACTGACTCTTTTGTATATGATGTTATTTTCCAATATAAAATGCTTGTTTGGTGGGGGAAGCTACACTAATCTTGGGAGAGCTAACCATGCAGTCACTGATAAGCAATTATAATGTAAAATAACTGCAATGAACTCAAATTGCCCCTCACTGCCCATCACTGCTCTACTTTTTATTGTAATAATATAGTCCATTAAAACCTACAATCACTGTAATGTTTATGCATTATTGGGGAGATAAATTGCATAATTCTCATTTTGCAATTTAAATGTAATTATGAGCTTGCTAATGACTAAAACCTGAATTTGCTAGACTATCAGTTTTTCTAACACTTGCCAAAATTATAGGTAATTACTTAGAGCTCACAATAATTATAAGTCCATCTTTTAAATAATTAATGTGCACTTTCATGGTACAAAACAGCCAGTAATCAAACGACCTCTGGCTTATATTGCAAGCCCATGCAATTAGTCCTATTGTGTAGGTCTATAGAAACGCAGCCATTACAGGAGTCTGTTAAGCTGGCAGGCTTGAAATTGATGGTTGTTGTATTTTATGGCCTTAAACAATGATGAACACACAACTGCCTAGAGAAGAGAGAGAGAGAGAGAGAGAGAGAGAGAGAGAGAGAG
>NW_017729013.1:3766689-3775932 GCF_001723915.1 Gavialis gangeticus | reverse complement strand
TGTGTGTGTGTGTGTGTGTGTGTGTGTGTGTGGGCAGCACCATAGAGTACTGGGGGTGTTACCAGAGCACACGTAAATAACAGCAATTAATAAATGACTGGGGATTTCAAGCTATGGTCTGCTGGGTTATACAGTTCTTTCAGACTGGCAAATTCTCTGCTTTTATATAATCTCTAAAATCCATTTATCTTTTAACTGAAGCCCAAAACATTAAGCCAAAAAGAGATAAGTAAACTGTTCTAAATGTTTTACTTGTCTCGCAATTATTTATATTGTCATAGGAATAGCTGCCCTAATCAAAGACCAGAACTCCGTTGTGCTATGAGTTGTCCATGCACAGAACAAAAAGATCCTTGCCACAGTGACTCCTCCTCAGGACAGGAACCTTAATGCTCCAAAAAGAGAAGAAAATAAAAAGAACCCGCTTTTCAGAAAAATTAAGCCAACCATTATTTTTAGGGTCTGCTTCAGGATTTTTGGAAGTTTACTGCTGGCAACATTGTGCAGTTGTATGTCATTGTAATTATAACACAGCCGTGGCAACATAAATGAGGTGCGCATTTCCAACTTCACACCTTCTTTCCCTAATCCATCAATCAGACCTCCTTCCATCCTGTCTCTCAACATTTATCACCTATGCCCTAACCTATCTACCAATGATATATAGCAGCCTTTGGACACAGAGAATGATGTTTACTGCTAGTGGAGATAACAAAGAGAGGATTCTTGTATTCAGTTTTCTCCTAGGAAAGAAACTATGACACTAAGCAACTTACTTAGGACCCCATCCCTGCATGTGTATAGGAGTCCTGAGTACCTAGGTCTAAAATAGCAATCTAAAAAGCCTTGCTCAGTGTCTACCCAGCTCTGGTGGGGTACAAACTCACCAAGCTTCTCCCTCTTGGAAAAGCAAGGATTTGGGGGTGATGTCTTTTATTGGACCAACTTTATAGTTAGGAGAGCCTGACGGTAGTCTAAAACTTATTATGCTCAGCTGAAAGAGAACAGGCCTGTGTTCTGTTCCTCCAAATATTTCTGGTTTTGATCCAGAGCTGGTTGAATGTCAAATGGATGGAGGAGGAACTGGGGGGAGGGGGGCTGGATTCCACTCACGAGGCCAAGCACCAAAAACTTAAGCCCCAATTTGAAGAACCAAAGGGTGCTTATACACGTGCAGCAAGGCTGCACCAACGTGCTGTATTACAGCGTGTTGGAGCACACTCAGTTAATTGAGTCTGCTGGAGTGTGGCAATTACCGTGCTCCAGCAGCCCCCAGCATCACATGTATCAGCATCCCTGCGGGGGCTTGTTCAGCAAGCTTTAGTTAAAGTGCCCCACTGCCATTTTTCAGTGCAGGGACACTGATATGCATGGCGCTGTGGGCGCTTTAATTAGAGTGCTTCTTGGAGCCACACTAATTAAAGCACCCCCGCCTCCACTCCAGGAACATGTGTATAAATGCCCAAAGTTCCCTTTTTCATCTGCCCCTTTAACCTCTCTACACCTCACTTCCCGTCTTTATAATGAGAAAGATGGTAACGGACTACCTCGCCCACCAGGTTGTTGTAAGGCTTAATTAATGTTTATAAAGACTTTGAGGACCTCAGATGAAAATTGCTACAGTATATAAGTGCAAAGTAATTATGATTATCATTACTTTCATTTGCACATATAGACTGTAATTAGCTCTGGATTGTATTGCATTGACTGTGAATAATTTAAATGCTCTCCTTGTGAAGATGTCAGTCTGATTTGTTTTTACATTTTGCATTTAATACCATCAAGCCCTTGTTTAGTGTTTATCTGATGCCAATGCATCCCATTCCATTGTTTTATTAGATCCCTGATGATAAGCTGGTTTAGTTCTTACCTAAATTGATCCTGCTTCCATTGATCATTGTAACTCTGATCCAACAGAAGCTTATAAAGACGCTTACTTCCAAAATAAATCAAGAAGTCCCACTGAATTCAAGAGGGCTAGCAATTCAAAAGGGTTAGCTGCATATGAGAGAGAGAGATTGTATGCACATGCACACACATGGTTCTGGTGAGAGTAAATAAGTAATACCGGGACCAGTGATTTCCTGCATCGCAGTTTTGGATGCCCAACCTGAGATACCATAAGGAAGCCTGGTTTTCCAAAAGTGTTGTGTAGGTCCTTTTGAGCTCCTTTGCCAGATACCCATTGCCAGCTGCATTCAGTTTAAATGCTTACATTCCCTTGCTATATGCCTTGCTTACTGTACTAAAAGATGTAAATGATGTAGCTTGTTTAATCATTTGATAAATCAATGAATAGGCTTGGTTTATGAATATAGCTTGCTTCCCCTGAAGATGGGAAGAAAAGCCAAAGTATTGTATAATAGATTGTCCTCCAAAACTTGGGAATTTGTCTTGTAAGAACATTATGAGCAATAGATTTTTATGATCTGTGAATCCCAGAGGGGCAGCTCTTGTTTGTTTGTTTAGTGAGCCCAGACCAAGGGCCTGTTTTAGTGCTTCAAGTTTATTTCTGACTTTAATTGTACAGCGTAAAAGCCCAAGTAATTGGGTTTCATACAGATAGACAGAGAACCACACTTAATTAATGCTGCTTACAGTTAATTAGCTAATAGAGGACTAGTTGCTTGAACTTCATGCACTCAGTTCATGTGTAGGATGTGTGGTGGCTGGTGCATTATAGGGCTAACCCTGACAGCACAGGAGCTAACAACTATTAGGATACATTTCATACAAGGATTATAGTCTCACAAAAGTTTTTTTATTCATAATTTTCTAACCTGGGCTTCCCAGCTTAAGCTGAATCACTTGGGAAATTGTGCAGCATATTTAAAAGTATAATGCATGGGTGATTTGGCTCTGTGATTTGTGGGCGGTTTATGAAGTTATTGTTTTCAATGCTCCAAATAGTTCAATGATGGCCAAAAATTACAAGAACACCTATGCATTGATTTAAAGTACTTAGGGGACTCCCTTTGAGCATCTCACAACCTTTTAACTTAACATACTTATCTGAAAAACAGCTGCCTGACCCTGGGATGATGCTATTGTTCCCATTGTACAGACAGGGATCTGAGGCACAAAGAGATTGTAATACTGAAAGGCTTTGGCAGAACTACATCTCATTGAGGAGCACCAGGGTAGCTTCCTCACTGCTGAACTGTCCTTCCTGTTATAGGCCTAAAAACATCAATAGACAATTCATGTGTCAGAGTCTGGGTCTAAAACCTCATCTAGCTGAGTAGGGGTTTATATTAGAACCGATAGCAGTCAAGTAGTCAAAAATGTCTCCGAGCCTTTTTCATTAGTTTTCTAACAACTTCTTCCTGAAAAAGTGTTTCTTCCATTCAGTGAGCATTATGGATGGCCAAAGGCTATTAATCAAATCACTAGTTGGCACTATTTCCCTGTTAATAAGTACATGAGTCATTTGCGAAGAGTTGGGATTTTTTTCACTACCTAGCCAGGTTTTGTTAAGAATGTAATGGTCACATAGGCTTGTGCCAAATAGCATTAAAAATGATGTAGAATATTTCCTTTCCAGTGTTTAGTTAAAAAATCTTGGATGGCAATGTCCCAGCTGGCTGTTTTACTGCCCTCCCCACCCACAAATGTGTGAGCCACTGGCCAAGACTATAAACTGCCCTCCACAGCCACATAGGGAAGTCGTGGCATATAAAGCACTCCCCTGCACTGCCTGTCTCTGCAGAGGAAAGATTGGGTGGCTACTTGGGTGCTGAAGTAAGGTGGAGGTCAATGAAGGACATATGATGGCTTCCTAGGGCCTCTCTGGGAGCAGCATAGCTAGGTCTCACCTCTTCAGAGTGAGAACTGAAGTCTGTGTCTTGCCTATTTTCGAGCAGCATAAGAAAATCAAGACTCATTCAGCAGGTTACTCTCATTTCATCCCTCTCATTGGATATGAATGCGCACAGTAATAACCTTGGAGGAAATGCTTGGACCTGTCCCAGTAAAAAGGCAGGCACAAGTCCAACACGCAAAGTTGGCTAATGTTCTAAATCTATTTAGCACACCCAAGTGTCGGTATTGAAAGAAAACAAGTTGTTTACTGGATCCATAAATGCGAATCAACGGCTTGTTAGTCCATGCCAACCTCATTAAAATTAATTGTATTTGAAAGAATGAGTGATTTTATGGTGATGGATAATACACCTAGAGAAGGATGTTATTTGGGTAGATGAGGAAGCTGGGAACACAGTGGAAATAGTGCGCAGAAGAAGAGGAGAAGGTTGTCAGCAGACTGCTTTCTCAGATGGTTGTGCCTGTTGAGAGTAGGGGGATAGAGCCAGCTGTAAACTGCTGTAGCTCTTTTGATGTCACTGGAACAACAAGGAGATACATGAGCTGAGCATCTGGCTCATGAGGCCAGATCCGAAGCCTATTGCAGTGCCTGGTTAGATGGCCACTCATTTCAGAGGGCTTTGGTAGCCAGTAATGCAAAGTAAAATCCATGTTTCTTGGCCCGTTAAGTAAAGCAATCAAATGCCCTCCATCCACCACATGTAGAATGTAACTGAAAAGTTTAGGATCGTCCTTAAAATGTGTCTACAAACATATTGGAACAGCTGATCGTTTCTACGGCCCAATCATTGCTGGTCCAGTGTTACTGATATTCATCAGCTGGCCCTATATTTTTTCCTCTTGATGCCTCAAGTGCTATGCAAAATTGGGGCCAAAATGAAAAAGAGGACAGCACGGTAAGAGACCACAGTGTGACACAGCTGCTGACAGAAGCCTAGATTCCCTAGGTAAAATTGGGCTTTGCTGAACTAGAAAAGCATTAATTATAAGGTTACCATAGAAATAAGCAGAGGACCCTACATGATCCTGGAGATGCCCCAGCAAGCTGGGCAAATGAACAAGATACAAGTAGCTTTCCAGAGGGTCCAACCCACTTGGTGGAGGAAGAGTTACAATTTGCTATTAAGATGCACATGTTCCCAACTGGTAGGTACTCCAAAGGTGTCAGCTCCAAAGTGTTCAAGAAGGAAAACTCACTTGAATCTTTACTCTTTAGAAGAAACTTCTAATTTCTCTCTTGCTGCACAAGTTCCTGTTCTAGCAACATCTCCACAGAGGGGTTTTTTTTTTCTGCTATGGTCACTGCCACTGGAAGATCTTGAACTTGCTAAATCAGAAACCTGTGTACCTTCATCTCTGTTTTATTCATCCCAGTTTCTCCTTCCCTGCACTGTTTATAACTAGTGACAGTGACCCTCATCATACTCATGAAAACATTTCAGTGACAGAGAAAATTCTGTAACATGAGAGCTGTTGGGCCAAACTCCCTTCTCTGTTACCCCTGTAGTCACTAGGTGCGTCTATACATGCAAATTTACTGTGCAGTAACCTAAATTACTATGCAGTACAGGCACATGTCTACACATGCACGCCTGTACTGTGAAGTAACTATGGCGACGTACACTGAGTTGGGCGTAAATTTGATACCTGCATCATGCAGGTATCAAATTTACACTCAATTAGTTACTGTGCAGTAAAGCACGTGTAGACACTTTACTGTGCACTAGCACTGTGTGTGTGGACTGACTTGGGACTAACTTTAGCATTAATGCGCTTTAACGCCTGCACATGTAGCTGCCAGCCTATTTCTGCTTACTGCGCAATAAGTTACTGTGCAGTAAATTTAATGCAACGTAAATGTATATGTAGATACACCCAGAGAGCCAAAAGTTGGATTGGGCCCTTCTACAGTAAGGGAAAAGAAACTCCTCTAGTTTCCTTTAGATAACCTGGTGGTACATGGTGCTTGGGTACAAGATGAAGAGAGCTGTCCACATTGAGTTTAATCCAACCTAGAGATGCTGCAAGTCAAGAAAGCAACATAGTTTTAGGATAAAGACATTTCTGTGTGTTTAGCTTGTTTTTTTCCTTTCTGCCAACCCCCCAACACTTCTCCATTGGATTTAAATACAATAGTACCATGGGCTGTGATCTTGGAGACCATTCAGTATAATTTATGACCAGTCCAATTCCTGAGTAATTTTAAAAAGAAACAAGTTGCTCCATTATGTTTTGGAAATAGCTCCTGGGAAGTCACTTCCCTGGGTAAAAGTTACAAGTAAGCCAAGAAGACGTTCACATGGAAATAGTTTTGAAGTGCTTTCTTTTACTCTCTTCCAAGTGCACAGTATGAGGTTAAGTTACAATAACTCTTCTGGGCATTCATAAAGTGCTCTTTCTTGCCAAGTATGTTTGTAGATAGGTTCAGCTTACAGATACCTAGGCTAACATTTTAGACTGATGAGTGTTATTAAAGTGTGTCGCAGGGCAGTGAAGTGCCCTGCTTCTAGAGAAAAGTTATCGGTGTTGGTTGCCGGGGCAACTACAGTTTGGTCAGCTGACCGGAAGGGGGCAGGGCCTGGCCTATTTAAACAGCCTAGGCTGAGGCCAAGGAGGCAGTTCCCCACTAACATCAAAGGATGAAGGAGCTCTGCTGGAGCACTGCAGCCTAAAAAAGCTGGACAGCCTGAACAGCTTCGGCTCGAGGAGACTGGGAGGAGAAAGCCCGGGTAGGGGATTAGATTGATGACTAGCTAGATGGCTTAGAGCTTACATTTAGCCAGGTGGCTTAGTTCTTGAGTTATAGCCGGTTGGCTTGTGTTGTTGCGTTTGTTGTTTGTAATTAGACCGGAGGACCGGGTGAGGCTGTAGGGGTTGGAGGACTCATGAGGGGCTCCACAGCAGTGTGGGGACCCCGGTGCCAGAGAGGGCACCGCACCTAGGGGTGCACTGACCCCAGAGCCCTGAGAAGGGACACAGTGCATTGGAGGGCCAGGTAAGGCCGAGGCCGCCTGAGCCATATAGAAATCGTAGACCCGAGGAGGGGATTTAGGGGCCAGGCATGGCTACGGCCACCTGAACCCCAATTGTGAGGAGCACCAGAGTGGGCACTGGCGAGAAGCCCAGAGGGTGCTTGCGTTAAGCCCCAGGGAGGGCTCATAGGACTAGAAGCCCCAGGGAGGGCGCACAGGACTAGAAGCCCCAAGAAGGGAATTTGGGGGCCAGGCACGGCTACGGCCCCCTGGGCCTCAATTGCGGGAATCATGGGGCAAGGCCCTGGCGCGGGTGAGCACGAGAGGAGCCCCAGGGAGGGTGAGCGCGAGCAAGAAGGGCCCGGTATGGGCTCGGCCTAAAGAGGCCTGGAAACATCCGTGAGGGTGCAGGCAACAGTAATTGACTAGACAACATCCGGGACATCTGAGAGGCTTGGGACATGGTATTAGGGATGGTAGGAGCCACGCGTAGCCCTTGAGGCTATAATTCACGGAGTCCGCTAAGACGGGAGACAAACTGGGATACATCAGGATACCGTGTCCAAAGGGGTTGAAAAGGCAGCCTCCCTTAATACTTTTGTCATAAAAGACGTGGCGGGCGAGAACAAGGGTGCATGGACACCCCACTTGGCACGGTAGGGGGTGCTAGGAGAGATCACGGCCGCTCCTAGGTCCCCACTCCGTGACAAAGTGCCCAACTAGAAATTTCATGAACAGCCATGATTTTTCAGAAAGTCTTCAGCCACCCATCTCTCAGAATCAAAGCTGTTAGCATTTCAAGCCAGGTGTTCAGTGAACATGCCACCAAAAATCAGTGGTGACTTCATAAGGTTGTGTGTCCACTGTACAAACTGGAGCTGTCATCTGTCAGCATGATCAGATGCTTTCCACCTCCACCACCCATTCCCATACTGTGGAAGACTTCACTAGCTGTTCGCATTGGGCACTCTGTTCCTGGGGGCTTTCTGACCGATTCAGCAAGTCCATTGTGCTATAACAGTAGGATGTCTCTGTTGTCAGAGGCATGATTCTGTCCTAGCACCAGAGCAGGGAAGTCTCTTCAGACCAACCAAGTGTATACAGTCAATGGATGGAAGAAGGAGATCCAGGAGACGAATGAATCCCTTTGAAGATCTACACTATTTTCAGTTATTGGCATTATAGAAGTACCTAAAGGTTACAACCAAGAGATGAACTTGTTTCTGCTAGGGTCTGGGACACAAGCATGCAATGCCTTAAAAAATGCAAGGAATTGGCTAAGTACAGGAAGTGATATTTCACCTTTTACAGGAATTCTGCATTCTCAGGAAGATAATTTCTTCTAGAAGCAAATATAGGAACATGTGTAGGCAACATTTTACGAACCTAGAGACATTCATTGCTCATTAGCCCTGCCCCCTGCCCCCCAGCCCTCTGAGGAACAACATTAACTGGTTTTGAAGAGAGGTTTTACACTTATTAGGATGGATGCAACTTAAAGAAAGTTGAGTTCTCATTTTTTTCAGGACCTCACAAGCAAAGGCAGCATTGTCCACTGTTTTGGCCTTTGGGCCAGGAGTTAGGAACCGCAGAGTCTACATCTGCCATCACTACTGACATGGAAGACAGCCGTGAGTTAGGTACTTTACCTTTCCCATGCCTCTGTTTTCCCAGCTGTAAAATGCAGGCGATCATTTTTACCCTCCTTTGAAAAGTACCGTGGTATGTACAGATAAGAGGAACTATACAAGATAAGGGTCTATACCGTAGACATAAAGCAACCCCTTCTGCTCATCTCTAGTCAATCAATGATGACTGCAGAGATTTATTATGTGTTTGTATTTGATTATTAATTAATATTTTAGTAGTATCTCAGCATCCCATTCGTAAGATAGAGCCTCTTTTGGCTAGGTACTCTTTGAAATGCTGATTTTTTTTTTTAGCCTTTAGCTTTTTGGAATAATCTCAGAATTTTTAGGATTTAAAAATTAAATTTGAGATTTCAGTTAAAATATCTGCCTGGACACACAAAATGAATACATAGACAGAGATGTTTGCTTGAAGTTAGAAGTGGCAATCCTTTGTGCCATCTGTCTCTTCTCCCACTCCCCCACCCAACATACACCAAGTGCAGTACGAACAGGAGAACTGTCCCTTTAATTAGGAGCTCATTAATAAATCCAGCTTGTTCTCAAATCCCCACACACATAGTGCAGTAGTTCATTAGCACAGGAAGAGGCAATTTAGATTTCCTCAGATAATAGCATCTGTCACTAATCAAATTAAAGGAGGATGTGCGCATGTATCTGAAGCTGGACAAACCAGCTTGGCGTACAGAGCAAGGAAAACAATTGTCTTCATTGAAAGACCCATCTCCTGGTGGAACAGAAAACAAAAGATAAAGCAGGGGAGGGAGCGGGGAGAAAGCAAGACAAAAAAAATTACCTTG
>NW_017729013.1:3744963-3759963 GCF_001723915.1 Gavialis gangeticus | reverse complement strand
TTAGAGGCCCCTCATATTGTGAGGCCCAAAGCTGTAGCTTAAGTAGTTTAAGCCTAAATCCAGCACTGGCTATGCACATAACCACTAACTTTTTAAAATCTTCTTGAGCTCTGGGCCTCAACTGCTTCTTGTGATCATGGGTTGCACAGAAGAATTATTCATGGTGTGAAAAACTGTTCTCCTCAGCTTTGAATCCTGCACCTTTCATTTTCTTCAAATGCCCCCTGCCATTGTGAGATGGGGAAAACAGCAGCTCCCAATCTGTCTTCTCTGGACTATTTACGACTAATATATATTCATAATACTGGGTCTTGTTTGTCTCCTTTCTTAAGTAAACAACCTGAGTCTCTTCAATCCTTCTGAAGATGAGAGTTGATCTAATCACCTACAAAGTACTACTTCATTCTGCTGAAGGATTGCAGAATCAGGCCAGAAGTCAACCATTCTAAAGGAAAATCTATTTGCACTGCAGGTTTTGGTATTCTGAATTATTTTGGTGTGGAATATTTAAGAAGTAATATTTTGGCCAAGCTACAAGTATTTGAGAACGTGAGATTAACATGAAAAGGCTTTAGTTGATTTTAATCAAGTCTGGCTTCAGACTCTCCCTGTAATTCATGTTTCTTCATTCAAGTCCATTCTACCCGTCTTCCCACCCACTGTCTCTATATGCCCCAGAAACAGGCTTGCCTGATGTCCAGCCTTACCAGCATGTAGCAAAAGCATGAGATGAAACGAATTCAAGTGCTCCTGTCTCTAGTACTTCAATTGGTGATATGACCAATTAAAATAGGAATTAATCTAAAGGGAGATGAAAATGCAGATTTAGAAGAGCCTCTGGAATCACCTTGAACTTGTGCTTAGTGCCATTTTAGCCCATGCGATGAAAGACATTTACACTCCATTAAAAATCTTGCTGTTCTAATATTAAAAACACCTTGTCAGTTGGGTGTCCTGGATGCCTCCCATAAGGAGTAACCTTAATGTTGACTTTTCTTGTATTAAGTCAGAGTAACTTAGTGGTGACCCGTATCACAGACAGAAACAAACAGTACAGTTTTGATGTGGCAGTGAGAGGCTGAAGCAGCAGCAGTATTATTGCGACGTGCTGGATTGTAGAAGACAATAGCAGTCTCTTATCTTATTCCTGACTTGATCATTGCAGCGTATGCAAGGCTTTGTTGTGAAGCTGACTGTTTAGTTCTGCAAATTGGACTGGCGAAAGGGAGAAGTAAAACAACACCAGTGAAATTCTACTGTATGTGGAAGCTCAGTGCAAGTCCTATGTAATGATCTGAACTGAAAAGCTCATAAAGGATGTATTTCTGTATTGATATTGTACCGAATGTCACCTGATACGGTTGGCAATACAAGACAGTTTTGTCTAGGGGACGGAGCACTGGAAACAGACTTGGGAAATGTGAGTGTTATTCCCAGTTCTGCGACTGGCTTGTCAGGAGATCACGAGCAAGTCCTTTCACTTCCCTGTGCCAGCATTTCCCCATTCGTGACTCTGCACTCTTTCAAAAAGCATCTGGATATTTTTCTTGCTGGGATCACTTGATCCCAGCTGACTTCCTGCCTATGGCAGGGGGCTGGACTCGATCTCACGAGGTCCCTTCCAGCCCCTAATGTCTGTGAAATCTATGAAATGGGGACAAATAATATCTACCCAATTCAAAGCATTCTGAGCTCCACAGCTACGTATTGCAATATAAAGATCTAGATACGATTATAATAAATCTTTTTCACGCAGGAATTTTAGATATGATTCTGATCCGCTTCTGCAAGTTAGCGAACACTTGCAATCTCTTCTGGATACCAATGAAGAGCTGGATTTTGCAACACCAGGCTCTTCCTTATAAGCAGACTGGTCGAGTGAGGAGCACAAGTCACAAGATGATATTGCAAGTTATTTTAAGAAATAAATTACTGAGACTGTTTTCATTCTTAGAGGCACAGGTATCCCAGACTACACAGGGGAAAAAACCATATTCTGCCAACCCTCCAGGAAATCAAGATGGATTACTTTGGTTAAGTTAAAAGGAAAAATGGAGAATGAGTAAAGATTTCACGAGTTGCCTAAAGACCTAGGGAGCAAGTGATTCAGGGGGAAAAAATCCCTTTTTGATCAAAATCCAACTTTTTGAGAAATATGGAAAAAATTATTCAGAAAATTTAAGCCAGTATTAAGTACTGTCTTTTCTTGCATACAATGCACACCTTTCCCCACAAAAACTCAGCCCTCTCTAAAATTGGGGCACACGTATTAAGCAGGGAGGCTGATTTTCTGCCCAAGATAGAAGCACCCTGCCTTGATATCTGCTCCGCAGTGCAACAGCTGTTACATGACCATGTAGACATAATGACTCACTGTCTTCACACCTGAGCTGTTAATGATAGTCTCTCCTTTTTAATGGTCTCCATGTTCCACTAATCAAGCAAAGCTTTCTTAGGGCAATTTTGCTGTCTGCTAGCTGCTCCTGGTCTCTCTTCTCCTATGTCATGGTCTTGGAGACACCTAAGCCCTTCTTAAATCATGCTGATCAGTCTTCAGCAGCAGCTAGGCTCTGAGCTTTAGTTAAGCACGAAGGGGAGGGAGGCTGAGTCAGCTGAAGACTCCTTGCTCTATAGAGGCATAACTCCAGAAAAATCTTTTTTCTTCATTCTGCCTTTCAAAACTAAGGTGTGTATTATATTCAGGGGCATGTTATATGTGAGAAATCCAGTATTTCAGAGACATACATTGTGATCAAAACACTGAAGATTAGTGCAACAATTCTTTAGCTTACTGATGTACAACTGGCTGCTGTATTGCAAAGGTGCAGCCAAGATCATTGGTCTGACAACCTTCCCTCACAGCCTATTCCTCTTATCACATCAATTAAAGCAATTTCTTTATTAGAAATGCCAGTGATTGGCATTTTTACTGATTTTTGAACCAGCCATCAGAGTACAATATGATGACACCTGCAAAAGCAAGCATTGCGTTTCATCCCACGGATAGCAGTGATACACACAGAAGATAGTGTAGCATGGCACCTTAGAGACTAAGTGGTTGAAAAGGCATGAGTGTTTTGTAGGCGACAGCCTAATCCATCAGGTGCTACATTTACTAGAAGTCAAAACCAGGAATACTTACAAGTGGAGATGGCTCAAATGGCAAAAGTCAAGTTTCTGAAATCGCAAAATTTGGAATTTGTTTCAGAAGAAAGTGTGTTCAATTAGCAAGCAAAGAAATCCTCTTTCAAACACAACCATTACCAACAAAATGTACAGGTGACAACATGGACTGGAACTAAGTGACAGAGTTGTACACCAGTTAACTTCGCAAGTAAACTTTGGTTACTTTTCAGCCAGCTCTACTAACCAGGGTATTGTCTGGGTCTGATGCTAAGCCCACTGATAGCAAGGAAAAGATCCTCGTTGGCATCAAGGAGCTGAATTCGTCCATATCTCAGTAGTTCTCGACCTTTTCAGACTTAAGGCCCCCCTCCCTAACTCCTGTGAATTGTGGCACCCCGATTTCAAAAATGAATTTCTGCAGAGAGCCTGGGCTGAGGGGCAAGGGAATTGCCAGGAAGGGACAGCCTGAGTCTGCCCTTATCTGTTTTTATCCTCACAGCTGGAGTCTGAGCCTACTCTTATCCGCTTCTATTTTTAAACCTCTTGTGTCTCCTGACTCTTCCTGCATCACCCTTTAAAGCATCTCATAGCACCCCAGCTGATAATCACTGCCATAAATTAATACCTTAAAATGCTGTGAGTGCTGCAGTGAAGCTTACCGTAAACACAACCAGTGGCTAGGAAATTATATTAACCCCTCACCCACGGGAGACGGAGCCAAATACTGCAGCTCTCATTTGTACGAAGGGAAGTGAGAGAAGTAGTCTTGTTCCCGCTCCTCTTTCTCATATTTCAGCTTCTTGAGGGCTGTGTTTAAATCACATGCTTTCTGCTGGCCTGTCCTTGAACTCTGTCCCTCTCCTCCAATAAGCAGAATCCAATGAAAGAGAAATTCAGCGCAGAGTTCACCATGCAAACGGCATGACGCAGAAAAAGACTCGGATCTAATCCGCCCATCATGAGGGGTTTAAAAGTTTAAATCAATTGTGTGGGGAAAATCAATTATGAAAGAGACCAATTTACCTGAGTGGTTAAATTGAACAGATTCATTTACAGATTCTTTCCTGTTCCAAGGGAATGATTTCTGAGGTCCCCAGGAAAATATCAGGAAAAGGTCCTCATTAGTTTATTGCTAAATGGTAAGCAAAGCATAGCTGGAGCTGTTTTCAATCTACTGAGTTCAGTATTTCCTGGCCCCCATAATAGTTCTGATCTCATCATGTCTCTAGTGCCATTTGTATTACAGAGATTTCAGTCAATTCACTTGCCCTCGTCTATCAGCCATTTATTACTGCAAAAACGTGAGTGCAGTTAGCAGTACAAGTTACTGTATACAGCAGATTATGGGAAAGCGGAATAAAAATATGGATACTATTGATTTCACTGGAGCCCTAATTCAGTTAAACCAACCCAAACCTGACATGCTCGATGAAGCACTTCCTTTTTTATTATCAGCGCTTCACTAAGAGCCCGCTACAGAGTACTCATAGGTTCAGTCATTGAAATCAATGGAAATTGTGCTCAGCATCTTGTGTCCTGCTGCCACTGGAGCCAGTGGCTGAATTCTCATTCCCCCGGCAGAGAGAGACGTCAAAACCTTAGAGTCTGATCTGTGAAGGCGCCAGATATCCTTTGTAGCAGGACATTGGGAGGCTGCTTACAGGGGGCTGACGAGAGACTTTACATGACCAGGAGAGGGCTCAAGCCTGCCCCTGAACATCTCTCCCTCTGGCAGCCCCAAAATGAAGAGCTCCTGGCTGTAGAGCCAGCAAGGCTCCTGAACGGACTCAGGTTTCTGTGAATAACTCTGCAGGCCTGGGAACAGAGGCAGGTCACCTGGACAGAGAAAGATGGGGTTTGACAGGCAAATGGTCTTTGTTTTATGTTAAACCCAGAGAGGATTTGAGACGTCTGCTAGAGGGCTAGATGCTTCATTGTGTTTAAGTGGCACTGGTGGCGTTGCCTTGAGCCCTGCTATGGCAGGCTCAAGCCCTATTTAGAGAACCAGGAGCCCCCAGGTGAGATTAGGGTCCAGGAGCCTGGGGAAAGGCTGAGACCCAGACCAGTGGGTCCATGTACCCAGAGAAGAGCTGAGCTGGGCCACAGCGTCCTCAAACCCAGAGGGGCTAAGCCAGAGTAAAGGGTCTCTGAACCCAGAGAAGGGCTGAGAGTCGGATCAGGGGGTCTATGACCCCAGAGGAGAGGCTGTGTTTGGGACCAGACGTTCAGGAGCTCAAACGAAGACTGTGTAGGGCACCAAGGGTCTGAGTGGCCAAGGGGGCCAAGTGTTTAAATAGGCAATATCAACTAGTGATAACACCCGCAAGACTTGGGGTGTGGCGTAGGGGAGGGACAGAGCCATGAATTGAGCTCTTAAGGCTATGGGTGTCCTGGAAGGGCACAGATATGCACATAGCTGTCCAAGCTACTGGCACTTATTAGGGGCACAGAGAGGCTGGGAGGGCTTAAGGGCTAAATTAAGACTATTGAGGTCTGGGGGAGACCCAGCGCTGATTAAAATGGACTATGGCTCACTCTAAAGCCAGTGGGCAGCCTCCCTTATTCAATCTTCTGTAAGAGCAAAGTGTGGTGGGCGAGCAACCAGGGTGTGCCGTATTGGATCCGGAGCCCGAACCAGGCAGGAGCCACATGGCCACCCCTGGGGACTCGTTCCTGTCACGCCCTTGCTATATCATCTTAAACAGAAGGCATTTCTTTAAAGAAAACTACAAATTCCAGTTCATGACAGGTTTTCGAACAGCTTGATCCTAGCACGGTTTCCTTTGTTTACCCAGCTCTGTGCCCTGCCTAGATCTCTGCGCAGCTGTTGGTAACATCTAATGCCCAAATAATCAACTGCAAGTAAATACATAATTGCAAGCACTTTCTGAAGCTTAGTATCTCTTCATTCTCAATATGCTCTGTTATGCATCGGTTATCAAGAATGAGCAAGAAGCTACAATGGAATAAGATACCCTCAGCATTAAGAAAAACTCAAAATTAATTTTCCAACAGATTTCTCAATGAGAGTTAAGGGAGCAAAGCATCTCTGCAGACTGGATACCTTGTCTGAGTTGCACATATTCTGTGAATGATAGCAAAGGTGCACATTAGAGCTTGTTTCTTTAAAGTTACATTTCCTGGTATATCCACAGTACACAATGAGATTAATGGAGCCCTTAAGTCCCATTCAAGAAGACAATATAGGTAAGATACAGTAAGTAATATAAGCAACAAATATTCCCTTAGATAAATTCATGAAGCACTTAGGTATTTGGTCCAGCATATTAGTTCTTTAGCCTCCTACAAGAGACAGTTTTAAGTGAGTTTAGTTCAGTTCTGGGCTTGCTTTCTTCCCTGCTATAGTTAGTCCGTGACTGGGCTGCTTGAGAAACAGTTGAACAAAACCAGACAATTGATCATGGATGAACAACACATTCCAGTGGGACTCAAATGCGAGCTTATTTTTTCCCCCAATGCATTAAAATAGGCAGATAAAATGGAAAATGTCTGTACTGTATTTTGCAACATGGATAGGATAGAGTTGATGGTATAACTTTGCAGTCATTTGGCCAAAAGATTTCCAAGATAGGGGATAGGGAGGCCAGGGATCCTCTATAAGATTAGAGGTTCTTCCACATGCTTACTCAGAGCAAGGTAAAGGAGTGACACAAACTGACACGTCTGTACCATCCCTGCACCAGTCTAGTGCCCAGCACCAAGTGAAAATTGAAGCAGTTTCAATCAACATTTGAACCCCTCTCGCATGCCAGCTTCACCAGTCTGTGATGGTTTCTTGTATTCTGGTGTAGGGGATGTTTTCCAGAACTGAATGATACTGATTTGGCATGAGGGAAAAGTAAAACAAAACAATGCTGTGAAGTCATTTGGGTTCGTTATGGAGTGCTGCGAAAGTTGTAGTTTATTTGCTATCATTTAATTGATGGGACTTGTGTTAGAGAGAGGACTTGGCAGGAGATCACTAGGACTAGGGATGTGAAATGAACATGTTGTATAAAGTTAGGGAACAGGAAGTGTTTTAACTTGTCTCTGTACAAGAAAATGTCACCTTAATGTACTGAGTCTGCAAGGATTCTAATATTAGATGCATAAAAATAATGGTTGGAAGATCATTTACCCCAGGACTGTCCAACTTCTAAGCAGCCACGGCCACATGTTACGTGGACCGCACCGAGGCAAAGCAACAGGTCTCCCAGGACTTGCGCCATGCCGATATTCCTGCTCCCAGTCCCTCCTTGCCCCCTGCTCACCACTGCTGCACCTTGTGCTGGTGCAGACCCTCCCTGTCCTTCACCCCTGCACCACATGCCCATGCCGATGTCCCCCCACACCCGCTGCACCACACATGCACTCCCTCCTTTTGCTGCATCATGCATGCAGCCCCAGACTCACCCTCAGCTCCCTGGGTCATGACATGCTCTATTGTCCCACCCCCTGGGGCAGGAGCTGGCAGCAGAAGCCAGAGGTAGGAGGGGGAGCCTGGAGACTCTGGCTACTCTTGCAGCTGGTAGCAGTGGCCAAGCAAGAGCCTGGGGATTGCAACTTAGCCCTTCACAGGCTAGATGCAGCCTGCAGGCTGCCAGCTGGACAGATTTGATCTACTTCTGACTCCAGGCTCAAGGCAGCATCCTCTTTTCCTAAACCATCTCATCCAGTGTTTATCCAATCTGCTCTTAAAAATGACCAATAATGGAGATTTCACAAGCTTTCTAGGTAATCTGTCCCAGTACTTAGCTGCCCTTACAGTTAGAAAGTTCTTCCTAATATTCAACCTAAATATCCCTTCTTGCAATTTAAGTCCATTACTTCTTGTTCTATCCAGGGTGGACACAGAGAAGAGCCTATTACCTTCCTGTTTATAGCAGTCCCTTTTGTTTGTTTATAACCACCTTATTATTGAATCCACCTTTGGCCTTTTCTTTTCTGGTCCCAGTTCTTCCAACTTGGCATATGTTGTAGTCCTCTGCTAGGTTGCCCTTACGGATTCTCTCCAACTTGTTCAAGTCTTTCACTACACAGTAATCCAAGTGAGGCCTCATCAGAGCTGAGAAGAGTGGAAGAATCACTCCCTGCAGCTTGCATATGACATGCCTTTTAATACGTCAACTCATATTCGGTTTCTGGTCCGCTAGAACCCATGGATTCTTTATTGTAATACTCCAGCCCAGCCAGCTCTTTCAGTATTTGTGCATTTGATTGTTCCAGCCTAAGTATAGTACTTTGTACTTACCTACTAGCTGGAGCGATAGGCAAGACAGCAGACTGTTCATGGGGCTGAATCTGAAGCAAGCACGGCAAGCCACAACTGTACCAGTCTAATATTTGCAGTACAGGTTTCCCTTGCTTTATGCGGGTTCTGTATGTGCAAATTCGCTTTTATGCAATGACCCATTTTATACCACAAATTCATTGTATGCGAGGTAAATTCATTCCTGTGTGATCTGTGTGGTGGAAACCTTCAGTCAGCTGCTTTATGTGGTGCATTGTAGCAGTGACACCATAGGCGGAGGAAGAAACAATTATTTGTGGCTGCAGCACCAGCCCCTGCAGCCTGGTCTGGTCCGGCCCCATCAGCTGTCATCCGTGAAGCCACCCAGCAGCAGCGCCCGTGGCCGCCACTTAGGGCAGCTGGTGCCTGTGCTTCTGGGGCTGCAGGTGCCCTGGGAGTGGCGCGATGCTATATCAGTACAGTCAAAGGGGTCGGTACAGTTGAGGACTTGGAACGTATTCCTATTTGTTACATTGTAAAGTGGGTTCCCTTTATGTGAATTCGAGTTACGCGCCGTTTTCCTGGAATGCATGTGCAGCATAAAGCGAGGGAAACCTGCACAGCTATTCGGGTGAGATGGCAATCCACTACCCACAATATCAGGCAAGATGGGAGTGAAGACTGAGGAGGGCAGTTGACTTGCTCATCAGATTTCTAGCACGTCCTGCAGTCCAAAGGACAATGTAGGTAAAGAAAGGGCATAGAAAAGGGTGAAATAATATAGAAGGGTCAAGCAGCAGTGGTAATGAGAGACAGTAGAGATATCCAGCACTGATATATATGCCCAAACCCAGGATGAAGAAAGAGGGTCTGTTAAGGGAGTGTGGTTATGGTGGAAGGAAGAATGGAATTAGGAAGACTTATCAGAGAGCATGTAAGGCTTGTATTTTCTTTGGTTTTTTTCCTATTCATATGTATTAAATATTCTCCTGGGAACATTATAAAAAGCCAACCCCTTCCAACTAAAACACAAATGGCTTGCTCCAAGAATAAAATGCTCTTTGAAAGACAGAGACAAAAAAATTGCTAGCCTTCAGTGGCCAGTGTTGTCTAAGTCCAGTTTTCACTGAAAGGTGATGGGATTGAGCTCCTGATCAGTCACTCAGTAACCTGATGGAAACTTTTGGAGTTTTAAGTCAGGTTTTTCCCCTCTCTCTAAAGCTGAGTGTGATGTGTGTCTCCACCAAAGTTCACTGGAGTCCTGAAATCAGTAGGTGTTCGGCTCTTAACGGCGTTTGAAAATCCTGCGAAGTCCTGATCTATAGCATCTCGGTACCATTAAAGAGCTACACTAAAGTCACTTTTGAAAATGGGTCATTTTCCTTTATGGGCTTTGGAAAATATCAATGCAAGTATTTATTGTCCCACGTTCTCTGAGGATTTCACTTTTATGAAACTGTGGCATCTCATAGTATTTAGTGCACGTAGTAGAGAACAGCATACACCTACAATGAGAACATGCAAATAAATTCAGCAATCAATAGCCAATGGACCTATTACAGCTGCCACTGAACATTACACTGTTTGGGATTTGAGTGCTACTTTGTATATAGGGCTATCAAATTCTTTGGCATTAAAAGGAAGCACTGAATAAACTCCTTGCTATGTGATCCTACCATTTGGCCCTCTTCCTTGTTCCCGTTACAAGGCTTCCTGTCCTATTGTAGCACCATGATGAAAACACTGCAACACGGTCCCACTATTTTGCATTCGAGAAATGGATCAGGTTCTAGGCATAGCTTGTTTCTAATATCTTCTTTTTCCAAATTTTGCTACTCTTTCTCCCTCTCCAGACATTACCGGCTGCTCAGGGGTCAAGACTTGGTACTTTGTCCTTTCACTGGAGGGAAAGCTGGGTTAGGGAGGAAAGAAAGACACTACCAGAAGAGAGACTCCCCTACGTTCTAGCTGCTTAGTAGAAGTACAGTAGAAAGAAACTTGTACCACTCTTGTCTAACACCCAAAACTGGGATTACAGGGACTATTCTGGGGCAAGATTGAAGAGAAACTGTTAGAGGTTGCAAGTGTACCTTCCTGCACTATAATTAGCTCCAACCTAGTGCTGCTTTCCTGTTAAGAGCCCTTCATTTTCTTCAGCATTATTGTCATTTACAGGAGTTATTTTTGGGCCTTGAGGGGTATCATTCCTTAAATACAGTCATTTTTTTAATACACAAATGTGTGTGTACCTCAAGAACAATGCATCAAACACAGGCCCATACACATCCCTTGGAAGAGGCAAGATCCCTGCCAACTAGAAAAAAATTCACAGGGCAGGTTAATGCTGCTTCATCTGTGAAGGCAAAGTCCCCATTGTTCAGGTATCTCCTCTTATCTAATTAAATTGTCTCTGTGCTTAGCTGGATGGAGATGCAAAGTGCAGAAACAGTGTACAGTGCTTACATAACCTAAGTGATTTCTGCAGCAATCATTGTAGGAGTTAGCTAATGGCAGGGTAGGAGGACCTCCTGCTGAGTTTCCATTACCTTGTAATTTTCAGCTTGTTCACTGTTGCAATAAAGCTCCTCTGTCTTGTAATTCCTCCAGCATTCATGTCTCATCTTCTTCAGACTTGAAGTACGTAAGATGCTTTCTGCTGGGGGATTTATTGAGATAAGTTATTGAAGTCAAGCAGTGAGGCAAGCATCCAATATTATGCTATTCATCTCAGAATTTATGTTCCCACTTTCTTTTGAAGGTCTAATGTAATCACAAACAATTTGTTTTGTATATGTTTAAAAATTCATAATTTTCTTGTACAATGGAAAAAACAGCACTTGTAGCTCATTAGTGGTGGGATTCACAAAACATCTGGCTTTTCCTTTTGATGTAATTTCTGTGTGACTAAAATTCTGCCTTCATTCTGAGCAGTTCAATGAGGAGGTGCAATCACTCTGCCAGAAACTCATTAAATGTGCCCATGAGTCAAACTGTATAATCTTCCAAATGTGTTTTCAGAGAATTAGACTCTCTTTTTCCCTGGCATATTCTGATCAAGCTACTCTGTGCTTTGGGAGAATCCTGTACAGCTGAATTCTACGTAAATGAAGTCTGTCTCTGATCCAGGACTCCTCCTCTCTCTTTCTTCATTAAAGCCAATACCAGAGCAATAATATAATCCTAAGAACAGCCATTATTAGAATTACATTACTGCTTATAGGCCCCGCAGCAAACTCAGGTCCCACTGTGTGAGATGCTGTACAAACACTTCCTAAAAAACACTATCTACCCCCAAACACTTGCAAGGTAAATAGGTTAGGATAAACTAAGAGAGCGTGTGCTACTTATATAATTTACAGGCAGAAACCTGAGGTCTAGACATGGATGGCTTGACTTGCCAAGATAATGAGCACCCATTACTCTAACAGAGAGTAGGTGCTCAGTATCTGTGAAAACCAGTCTTGAACTACTTGGCTAGAGTCACACTGGCATTGTATGGCAGAGCTGGGGGTTGAACCGAGTTGTCCTGAATCACTGGGCAGTTGCTTAGCCATAACGGTGCTCATTCTTTCTGCGTAGTTACTTCATGCCTTTATTTTTATTGGATTTGTTTTTTAAATCTGCACCACAATGCTCTCTTTGGGGTCCCATTCTCAAATGAATAAAGGCAATGCAAAAATCAGCTGAGTACTTGGCCTCACACCCAGCCAGACACAAAGAGGACCCTTCACCATCATTTGCCAATCCAGTGCCAGAATGAAGACGGGGATCTGTGCAGGGTGAGCCATAATTAAGAACATTTCAGTTTTGAAATCTGTTGTTTATTGCCACATCAGGATCTACCAGAGAACCTTTATAATTTCTCATGAAAACACAAAACGAGGTAGTGTTGGGAGACTGGGAGGCGCAGGTTCACGCTCCTGGTCTCTTGATAGACTTAAACCTGGATTTTGTGCAAGTACCTTAACCACCAGAATCAGTCTTCCTCCATCCCTCCTCCTGGAGTCGTTCCATTCTGTGTTAGTAATGGGATGCAGGCAGATGGGGGTATGAGCCCCTATAACAACGCTATTGGCTGTTTGGTTTGGGGGGGGGTCCTCTGTTTTTCCAAAAGGTCCACTCTGAACCAGAGGAACCTCAAAAACAAACTGGCATTGGTTAACATTTATTTTTTGTCAGAGAATCAATTGGGGCTGGAAGTGGTGATGACATCAGGAAGTCATCTAAGCCAACACCCCAATTTATTAGTAGTTTGTGATAAAATTAATTTGTGCTTAGTCAGCTGAAACACCCATAGGATAGGCATCTGGCTGGGGTCATCTGACCCCAAGACTGTTTCCTACTTAGGCAGGGGGTCAGACTCGATGATCTGTTGAGGTCCCTTCCAACCCTAGCATCTATGAATCTATGAAACCCTTCTATCCCACTTAGGGTGGCCATCACAGAGGACAGTCCAGTTGTCCTCTGTCCTGTACTGATATGAAACCAGATGCCTTTATGTCCTCTATTTTGCTCTTCAAGAGAAAAATAGAGGACATAAAGGCGTGAGGTTTCATATCAATAGAGGACAGAGGACAAAGTAGCAGAAAACGGGAATGTTCTCTATGATGGCCACCCTAATCCCACTTAGTACAGACGTACACATACTCCCCTTCCTCTAGAAGAAACACAAGGGCCATCTCTGCACAAGGCACTGGAAAATGCACTCTCCTGGAGAAAATAATCTTAATGTCTACTTGGCTGTCATATGAAGCTTTCCTTCAGTATGCTGTTGCTCTGATACAGACATCTCTTATACCTCTGTAATGCAGTCACTGTTTTACCTATTCATCTTCCAGGTCATTGCTCCCTTTGTTTTTTAGTGCCTCAATCTTCACTCCTCTTCATTTCTATTTCCTGATGTTATAGTCTAACCTATTACTTTCCAGTTCTAAAAGAACTGATATATCGACAGTGGCCAAACCATGCCTCGCCTCACACTGACCAAAGTTGACTTCAGACTGTCAAACATTTCCTGACTACTTTTAGAATTCATACCCCATGCACATACATGTGCAATGAGGTTATCTCAAGCTGAATTGATCCAAGAGAGGCCCCTCTGTTAAGAAAACTGCCTCTGACACCCGGACATCCACCTACCGGTAAAGTGATCATGACAACCAAAGTGATCCCAAAAAGCCACAGCAGGCAGAGGGAAGCCACTACCGGTGTAAGATGCTAGTGAGAGAATTAGGGCCTATCCTAAAATGTACTGAAGCCAGAGGGAGTGCCTCCAAATGTTGGGTCAGAAGCTTAGCAGTGCTTTGTGATACATTATCACTGTCACTAGCATGTAATGCTGGATCTTTAAACAGGGGTCTGCTTCTGTGTAGGATGCTACCAAAATTCCCCGTCTATTCTGTTGCTTCTGAGAAGAACGAAGAGAAAGCTGCTTTAAGATGAGCAAAGCCCCACACAAAAAAACTTCAAAGGGAAGATGTCTACTTAAGTGACTCAACAGTAGCTGATAGCCTCTAGTGCTGCCTCCTGTCATGTCATTCAGCATACGCGGTGTTAGGTACCGATCAAACATAATCCGCTTTCGACCTGCAGACTCAGAAGCTGGGTGAGGTGTCTGTACCTAGCTACTCTGTTTGTGAAAGCTGTGGTCCAGGGCTGTAACTCAGATCAGATACTCTTGCTACAAGGCTTTCAACAACCAAAGAGATGGTAGATGATATAAAAGCTACTACTCATTTGCATATGCATTGCTTATACTCCCATTAAGATTAGCAGAGACCTCTTCATTTCCTAGCTGAACTGTTTTGACTTGAATGAGTCCCTGATGAGTCAGTCTGTTCCTCTTGACATCCCTTTCCCAGTAAACTTCTCACAACCTTTACCTGCTAGTTAGATGCAGGCTTGAGTCCAAATTGATCCCTTAATGGTTAGGGTTGGCTAGATTCTTTATAGGTCAAGTCTGGACTTTTTTTCTCATCCTGTTTAACATGATCTGACAAACTTGTAGCCAGTTGTACCAAATCGACGAGACGGCAGAGTTTCAAAGCTGCCGATCACTTTTCATTAGTTGCTTTTGAAAATCCCGCCTTGGAGTACACCAGTTTGTAAAGGTGTATCCTTACCCCATCCTTTGCAAAGCCCAGTTTGTAAAGGTGTATCCCTACCCCATCCTTTGCAAAGCCTGCAGGCAAGGCAGCCCTCGTGCTGCTTTTAAACCATGATCATCAGGTAGTCCTTGTAAGATGAAACAAGCCCTCTCCTCCAGCTGTCCACAGCTATCCTTCCCAAGCTGCTCGCCAGCCCCAGAAGGCGCTATACACAACTCCATGGATTCAGGGCAGCTGTGTATCCATACACAGCACAGGATGAATCCTGTAATTCTAAAGTGAGTTGCAGATAGATGTGGTGCTCAATATTAATGCGCTCAGATTTTGTCCAAGTGGTACCAACTGCCAAGCTATGTAAGACAGAGCTGAGCTGTCAACTTGGAGCATAACCTGGATAAAATGTCTAAGTTCATTCACTGGTCAGGCGGACGGTGACTATTTTAACTTGTTTAAGGGATGTCTACAAGGACATGGCATCGTTCTAAAAAAGACTTTCCTTTTTTCATCATTAATAAGTTCTGGGTTAGCTGTTTTGCT
>NW_017729013.1:3724377-3739963 GCF_001723915.1 Gavialis gangeticus | reverse complement strand
TTAACTTGTTTAAGGGATGTCTACAAGGACATGGCATCGTTCTAAAAAAGACTTTCCTTTTTTCATCATTAATAAGTTCTGGGTTAGCTGTTTTGCTTTTTATCAAGTCACCCCAGTAATCACTTACCAGGACTAACGTAACTTTTCCAGGAATTTTAGCTACGTCGCAACAGCGATGAGCTACGGCAACATAGCATCCGCGGTCATGAACCACGACTCGGCTGCTACCGTGCAGCAGCTCATTGCTACTGCTCAGTAGGGTTGGAAATAACCCAAGTGCCACTGGGACTGCACGGTAATGGCAAGTACTAATTGACTGCTCAGTAACAACTGTGCAGTCGGGGGCAGGTGTAGACGGGCCTGGTATGATAAAACATTACTCAGTCAGGGACTTCATCCTATTTAAGCCATCAAATGCATTTGTGAAGCCTGAGACTAGAACTAATCTTTCAAAAGCTGTGTGCGCACATCCGCAGGGGAAAATTACTATGTACCATGCCATCACCCCAATATATGTTTCAATTAGAGTTCAATTGAACAGTGTATAGTTGACCAATGGGGTGAAAGTTATGTACCTGACTACCTAGATGATACTTATGCATAACAGAAAGTTCAGAAGAAATAACAGCTCATCAACGATTTTCAAAAAAGGAAGGAGCAACAATTTGTCTGACTTCAGCTTAGTAAAACATTTTTTAAAACTCAAGGTAGACAAGGTTCTTTGGGTGAATCTGATATCTTTTATTAGACCAACTTAAATAGTTGGAAAAAAAAAATTCAAGCATGCTTTTGGGTTTAAAAACCTTTCGTCAGGCTGAGGAAGTCTCTGCAGTTGGTGTGTGTGCTCTTCCTGGATGGAATGAAACACCGTCAAGAGCAAATTGGATGCTTATCTCGCTGGGATCCTATGACCCCAGCTGAGTTCCTGCCCTTTGGGCGGGGGGATGGATTTGATGATCTTCCGAGGTCCCTTCCAGCCCAAATGTCTATGAAATCTATGAACCCTACACCCCTTTAAAAACTCAAGTTATTCTACTTCTTCTGTTGGTGTAAATTTGTTTTTGGGTTTTTTTTAATCTTCTCTTTCTAAAATGATGCTGAATTTTGTCTCTGATTTGGTTCTTTTTAAGGAGGAAAGGACCTGTTAGCACTGTAGATACTTGCAAGACTCCTTGAAGTAGGCTTGTCCCTGCCTTCTGCCTGAAACTCAGACATAGCAAAAACCTACCCAATCAAGGAGGGATTCCCTGCAGAGTATGAAGTATAGATGCTCATTTATCAAAACTAGATTGTTTTTTACAAATACCTTGGGCCAAATTCAATCTTGATGTAAGTAGGGGTCAGGACTTCATTCAAGTCAGTGAAGCTTTCCCGTGGTTTTATCTGTTCAAATGTCTGTAACGCTTGGTTTTGCTGGTAGTACTATTTTGAGGATGATAAAATTATTCTACCTGACCTGAGAAGTTTATTGTGAAAACTCCAGCTTAGGCAGTGCAGGTTTTGGGATTCATTGTGTTGCTAGTGGCCAAAATATATTATAATTGAAGCCAAATGTGGTTCTGAAAACAACGCTTCATTTTCAATCTGTACAGTCACAGCTTCTAGCTACTAGTCCTAACTATGCTTCCTAGGCCAAACAAGTCTCAGAGAGGCAACACAGCCCTGATCATAATCTGGGAATTGGACAGTCAGAGCAAATGCTGGTTCCCTTCTATGCCTAGCAGCCTCTTTGTGTTCATTATAGTTTATTTTTGGCAGTCTTTGCTTCAAACAATTCTGCAAAGTTTATATTCCAATGTGTATTTTGCATTTTTGTTCTTGTAGTCACAGTGTTAACCAGACATAGTTTGAAACCGCACGAAGGAAAAGACTGTTGTGATTCTCATTTCAGCTATTGTTCTGAAATGCTATGGTTCTCCTGTTTTGTTCCGATATATATTTAAATAAGCCTTTAAATTTATACAACGCATTTCATGAAAAAGACTCTTAAAGCATTTTCAAGACACATCTACAACACAGAATCATAAAATCATATAAAAGTAGGGCTGGAAGGGACCTCAGGGCCATCTAGTCCAACACTGCTCAAGGCAGGATAATCCCTTTCCAAAACATCCCATACAAGAGTTTGTCTAACTTAATCCTAAAACCATACACAATCAACCCTGTCACACCGTTACCAGGTAGAGTGTTTTGGGGCATTAGAAAGTTGTATAATTATCCTTATTAATCCACAAAGCATGAACAAGGGATGGAATGGGGTTGTTAAACAACATGAGTTATTGAGTTACTAGGGAATGGTTATTTCACAATAGATGTTACTGAATAACTCCATGGTAGGGGACAGTTTTATTCTGGATTTATTTGGGAATAGCAAATGTACTTTAGATACATACCCCACTATAATCCTAGTTAATTTTTACAGGTTGATAGTCCTTTAGTCTCCCTGTGTTGTTAAGCCATTTTATAAGTCATATTCATGTTACCGTAACTTTAGTCATATGAGCAGGACAGTTGACTAATAGAAATAAGGCTGAAAGATTATTTTTTTAAATAGCTTGATTAGTGATCAGAAACAGCCAGCATAAATTCACCAAGAACAAGTCATGACTGACCAATCTGAATTCATTTTATAAGCTGGCAGGCTCCATGGGTGGGAAGAGGGTGGCATCTGTATGATATACCTTCTTGTGGCAAAAGCTATAAAAAAAAAATATTTAAAAAAATCTCTATAAAAAGAGCTATAAAAATCACAAGCTTCAGCAAAGCTTTTGATACCATCTCCCATAATATTCTCATTAATAAGCTAAAGAAATACAGACTAGATAGAAGACTGTAAGCTGGCTACATAAGTTGTTGAAGCATTTTGCTCAGTGAGTAGTAGTCATCAATGGCTCAATTTCTGATTTTGAGGGTCCAACAAGTGGGGTTCATCAGAGGCAGTCCTGGGTCTAGTATTGTTTAATATCTTCATTACTGATTTGGAAGATGGGGCTGAGTGCATGCTTAGCAAATCTGCAGATGACACCAGTTTGGGTGGAGTTGCAGACACTCTGAAGGTCACAGCAGGGCTAGGGTCTAGAATGAGCTGCATAGTTTGGGAAAATGAGCTGCAGTCAACCAGATGAAATTCAACAAGGACACGTGCAAAATAATCGCATGCACAAATACAAACTGGGGAACACCTGGCTAGGCTGCAGTATTGCAGAGAGGGACCTGAGGGTTACAGTAGAACGTAAACTGAATATGGGCTAACAGTGTACACGTGTTGCAAAAAAAAAAAAAAGGCCAACAGGATACTGGGTTGTATTAACAGAGCTATCACTTGCAAATGAAGGGAAGTGATTCTTCCACTCTATTCAGCATTGATGAGGCCTTACCTGCAGTACCGTGTCCTGTTTTGGGGCCCACACTTCAGAAAGGATTTGGACAGATTGGAGAGAGCCCAGGAGACAGCTACAAAAGTTATTCAAGACTTGGGAAGCATGATTTATGAGAAAAGGCTGAAAGAAATATGTTATTTAGTTTAGGGACGAGAAGATTGAAGGAGGATTTAATAACAGTCTTCAAATATCTGAAGGGCAATTTATAGAGAGGATGGAGATGAGCTTTTCTCTTTGGCTGTAGGAGACGGGAGTAGGAGCAATGGAATAAGCTGCAGCAGAGGGAATTTAGGTTGCAGATTAGCAAGAATTATCTGACTATGAGGAGTGGGGTCAAGCATTGGAACAAGCTACCAAGAGAAGTTGTGGAAGCTCCATCCTCGGAAATGTTCAAGATCAGGTTGGACAGACACTTTTGTGGGATGGCTTAGTCAGGGGTGATTTTGCCTTGAGCAGAGGGCTAGATTAGTTGACCTTGTGAGGTCTTTCTACCTCTACTTTCCTACAATTATAAGATAGGACAACATTTCTCTTTGAGCCAAGTTCCACCATTTTTCTCTTCTGTTTTATTCCAAGCTTTTGCAAGATTATCACCAGGTGCCATGTTCTGGAATCAGAAAAATACCCTGTGTGTATCAATTTTGCCATGTCAGGTGAGGATTTAAGGGCATATAACAAGTGCAAATAAGAGAAGAAATGCAGTCTAAGGGATGGAGCACAGAACAAGGGCATTCTAACTCCAAAGACAAAGACTAGCATGTGAGTCCCACCATTACTTCCATAGGTAAAAATAGCAATGATAGTAAAATATTCCCTGCACCAAACCTCAGGAGATCATGCCCATGGCCCTTGGCTGATGCCCTTGCCAGTGTGAGCATACTGTAACCGTGTGTAAATTGGACTACTGGAACTCACTTCTCCTAAGGCTTTGTATGCAGAAACCTCTGCTCCCATAGCAAGAGAGGACCATATGGGGAAAAAAGGATTGGCAACAGTTCATCATCATTGCGCTGTACACACTCCTCTGGTGTCCCAGTTTGATTCTGCACCCAGTTCAACATCCTGCTCTTGCTCTTTACAGCCATTGAGAAGCTAAGGACCCCAGGGTTTTTTGCTGTGCCTCTGGCTAAGTGAGACGGCTTGACACTGGGGTTGAGGATACTCCAAATTCAAAAATGCAACATTTTCAGGATCAAGGAACATAATG
The DNA here is from genome assembly GCF_001723915.1 of Gavialis gangeticus. NCBI lineage: Eukaryota > Metazoa > Chordata > Crocodylia > Gavialidae > Gavialis > Gavialis gangeticus. The sequence goes on along the minus strand of NW_017729013.1, from coordinate 3,735,376 downwards.
TTGTAAAAAAGGCTGGAGTTACTGTAACCTGGGGGAAGAGTTTCCTATATCTGTTTGCTCTGACATCTTTTCTGAGCCTTAGTTTCCTAATATATAAAATGGGTAATCCTTCCCTACTGGAGCGCTATGGGTAATACGTTGCAAAAACATAGGTAACAAGAACACAAGCTATTACAAGAAGACTTAAAACGAACCAAGAGTTTAGAGCTGGATATAAATCTCACACTCCCATTTATTAGCCAATATCTAAAAGGAAAGAATTAGAGGAGAATTGTCCATATGGACATGTTATTTAATAATTGCTTAGTGGGGAGAAGGGGACATGTTGCACCTCTTTCTGAACCGTGTGGTACTGATCACCGTTAGACATGGACCACTACACTGAGAACACAGGGACATTCCTGTGTTTCTTAAGTGCTTTGGGATCCTTACATGGACAAAGACAGAATTGTAATGTGAACTCATTAGCTTATTATTATATTACAATAAAAGCTGGACCCAAGTGTGGCAAATGTAGGATGTGGAAATAACTTCTTGGTGAGAGCAGGATTTTTCCTCTGGTTCTATTATACTAACACTAAGGGGGACATTTCTGAATTACAACCCAGAAAAGTAGGTCAACATCAAACCTGGGATTGAGGGGAATTGTGGATCAAGACTGCAAGCCTGACCTGCTTGAAGAGGGGCAAATGAAAGAGGTACTGAAGCCTCTGAGAGAATGAGCCACTGTCTCTTACTCTGATTGAGCTTTGAAGAGCTTGGCAGTGAAGCAGTTGTATAGGCATATGTCCTTTTAAAAAGAAAGAAAGAAAAAAAACCCCCACCCCGGTATTGATTTAGACAGAAAAGTCAAATGTTTCTGTTGCTACAACTGTGACAATAAATTCAAAAATAATTCAGGAGCTTCTGGCTCTCAACATGACAGGCCAAGGGGATATGCTTCCTGGAGTGGAACCTCCCCCAGGGGTGGCAGGGAGCAGTGGGAGAGGATTAATGACTGCACAGCTGAACCTACACAATGCACAACATTAGGAGGGCTTTGCTATAATGAAACCTTCAGCCTTCAGCTGCCTTGCAGACTTACTGAATAGCAGCTGCCAGCTCTGTGGAGAAGCTTGGCACAGTGGAAAAAAGGGTGTGATGGAAAAAGTGGAGCTGGAATTCAAAAGGGGGAAAGGGGAAAGCCTGAATCGGAGAGAGGTTTTCTGTTGATTATCAGCTGACAACCTGCGCGGGGAGTTTGTTATTATAGGGGATTTGCATGCACAACTCCTATCAGTGTCTAATAGGATAAACGTAGCCATTTACTCAGCAAGCTTTGAAAGTCTTCGCAGTCTGCTACAGTGGGGCACTATAACTACTCTCTGATTTATTATTTGTATTTGAGGTGGTGCATAATGGCTGCAGTCATAACGTAAGGCCCCACAGTGCTAGGCACTGTACAACCCAGAACTAAAAGTTGGTGGCTGCTCCATAAACCTCACCACCTCAGTGTAAAACAAGAGACGAGTGCTTACAGAGGAGATTGTAAGGGAACAGTAAAATGGTGGCAGTGTACATACATTCAGATAATCTGGGAGAATACTCCCAGGTTCGCTCTCCTGGTAGAGAAACTTACCCATCGCTGCATGTACGTACGTTTGAATGTTGAGGCCTTAAAGAGCAGAGATGGTGTAATGATGATACCATCCAGCCAGAAAAGGGCGGGGGCGGGGGGAGCAGTGTAGTCTGTGCACATATCTGTGTGATCTACCACCTTCCTTAGTCTGCCTGGTGACAGATGGCAGTAGAACATAGGGCAGCCCTGTTTGGCTGACCCAGACTGCCCCTAGTCATCCTGTGTTTCTCTGTAGCAAAATGTGGGGATTGTGAAGGGTGTTGCGTTCTGCTCCCTGCTGGAAAACCAGTGATCAGCAAGTGACACACTGGCTCCCTGGGCAGGATGTTGGAGGATAGTGTTCTCTTCTGAGAGAAGCCATGGCATATACAGACATTCACTCTCCCAGGAGATTTAACCCTGGTTGTTCCCTGGCTATTTTTCTCCTGGAAGTGGGCCATTTTTACTCTGGAAAAAATGTTTGAACATCCATACTCTTGTGGTTTCTCCTGGAAGAGCAGCAATTCTCCCAGGAGAAACTGAATGCCTGTACAAGGAAAGTGTTGGTTTATATAGCATACTTTGTCACAGAGCCTGCAAAGCTCTGAAGGGGCTGGCATCAAGGCACATGAGACTCTCTGATTCTCCGAATTCCATAATTCAATGTTGCTGAAGGTGTAGTGTATGTGATTAACAGAAATGGTCAAAAAAGGAGGAAAATATGTAGAGAATATCAATCGGCCTCCATAATTATGAATTGAAATGAGAAATTATGCTGCGACTCTGAAAGCCAAAAAAAAATATCAGTCATATTAGACCCGAGATCAAAAAGTAAACATTGCTAGCACACGAAGACACTGACACTCAGCCTTTAACACCAAAAGGGGTTATCAGGTTATGTTATCAAGTATGATTGTTATTTGTTATCAAGTATGATTGCAGTGATCCACAGCAGAGCTAGATACAATGAGGTTTCTGACCAAATGAGAACAAAGGGATCGTTAACATAGCATATAGGTAAGTTCACCGGTGAGGAAATGAGTAAATGAAGGTTGCCTATCCCACGTGCCTTGTTTGCTTAAGTTATTCTTTCTTGCTCCATCCAATGATGTGAAAAGCTCAAACCTAAGGAACAGACTGAACACAGGTATTTTCAAGAGTTTTTGTAGTTTTGATAGGCACTGGTCATTCATTATTTCAGGAAGCTATAGAGCTGGCAAGTTTCAATCCCTTAAATGTCAGTTGTTTCTTTGATTGTCTCTGACACAGAATCCCCCTGGGGTCTTGGGTAAATCACTTAACCTCTCTCTTTGTTCCCCCCCCCCCCCCGCCCCTCCACTCTCCACACCATCCTTAGCTCCCCTTTCTGTAAAATCCAGTATAATGCCTTGGGGAGGGATTATTTAAGTAATATCTGCAAAACTCTGAAGATGAAAAAGATCATATAAGTGGTAGTTTGATGCTATTAACATTTTAATACATGTGGAGTCAGATTCTGATCTCATTTACTCTGGCATATACTTGGAATAGCTTCATGGGCTCCCATGGAATTACTCCTGATTCAACCCAAGAATCTTACATATTCTGCACTTATTTGATCAGCATCAAATAAGTAGATTTTTGTTTCCCTCCCAGCTGTTTCTTAGAGAGGCAGCTCTATACAATTACATCAGTTTGTAAATTGAAATTTGATTTTATGGACTTGAGATTCCACACGGATTTACATAAAATGGCTGATGGTTTATGCTGTAAAAAACATAAGAATCAATAAAATGTCCAAAAAAAGAGGAAGAGGGACCAGGACAGAATGAGGAGGACAGCCCCAGAAAGCTAATGTCCTCGAGAGGCAAGAACAGCAAGGGGGGAAAGGGAGGTTAACCCAGAGCACAGATATAATACCACAGAGCTTGCTGCAGAGGGGGAGAAAGGGCTCAAGAGGAAACAAAGAAATAGGTGAATGCAAGCAGAGAAAGGACCCCAAAATAAAACCTTAGAAAGGCAGTAACTCCAAAGCAAGCAGGCTCCCTAGACCAACCCTAGAGAAGGGCACAACATGAGGAGACTGGGAAACTTTATGACAAAGATGTTTTGTCTGAATACTCAGGCAGAAAGCTTCAGCTGATTCATCCATTTTTGAATTTTAATGATCAGTTCGAGTGATAATTACTGAATTTCTATATTTATATAAAACCAGCACATAAAATAGCATGATCTGATATTTATGAAGTGCCAGTTTTCCATAAATACAGAGATTTGTTAATGAGCACTGGGAACTATTCATTAAAATTCAGAAGTAGATAAATAATGAATAAGAATTGCTGTTTATTCATTAAAATTCTCCACAAAAAAATTGAAAAATATTGCCTCCCTTATTGTTGATGAATCCCGTCTGTTTTATGGGAGATTTGTTTTAATTAATGCCGTTTGACACTGTTAGTACCAGAATAGCAAAGAGCTATTCACACACTGCGTGTTGTGATTAGGGCCACATTAAGGCAGTCTAGAGTCCTCGGTATGAAGATGAAGCACTTAAGTAGGACCCAAAGTGTCACCCCCACGGGAGACCTCTATAAATGGTAGGGACCACCCACACAGTGGCAGGCTGATTGTGGATCATGCTGTTGTCCCTTCAGGTGAGTTGGGATCTGTCACAGAAGAGTGGGACTTGCCCTCCTCCACTTGAACTGAGGACTTGCTTGGGGAGAGTTTTTGTCCCACCCACCAGAGCAAAGGCATGAAGGGCAAAGGGCTTTGATGGAGTGGAACTGGCAAAGGTCCCAATGGTGAATATACTCTTATATACTCCTAATATGCATATGCATATGTGTGTATGTGTACACACACACATACTCCTAATATACTCTTCAGAGGAATGGCACTGTTTAGCCCTATCAGAAGGATTGGCTTAGGCTGTCTGCAAACTCAGGCATGCTGTACTGGGCCAGGAGAGGAAAACCTAAAAAGAAGCTTTAGTCTATACCACTGCCCTATATCATACCCCTGCTTAGAAATATCCTGTTAGTTCCATCTCAGTGCTTTCCTTTTTTGGCTTCTCCCTGCCTGCAAGTTTCCTCTTTCATACAGTTGACGTAATTTTGCTGAATGCTGGTTCAGTTCAAAATCTGGGCTGTGTGCTATGGTTCTCTGTTGCTCCAGAAAGCTTACCTGACTCACTCAGAGGCAGCTTAGTAGCGTTGGAATAGGAAAACCTGAGAACCTGAACTCAAATGCACTGAACAGAATTGGGAGTCCATCCACTGACTTCACTGAACTTCGGGGCAGGTCTTCAGCGAGCTATTTCATTTCCTCTGCAGAGCGCAGTAGGGAAAGCAATACTGTCAGCTGAGCAGCTGTCAAGAACACAAGTTAAAGGACTGTTAGGAAGTATGTAGAATTGAAATGAGGATTCAAGGGCCTCTTTACAAGAACTGGTTTCCCCCCCCTTTAAAATGAAGAAAGACAAAATGGAGCTCAGTGTATTAAATAGGGACTTTACAATCATTTGAGTTGTAAAAGGTCCCCTCTCCACCTTTCATTTCTCCTGTCTCCTCTTGACTTCTTGGCTTTCCCTGAAAGCAGGATTTAAAACAATAAAATTGGGGTTTTATGCAGAATACCAAATCGACTCCCGCAGGGAACAGAATTAATTCCACTCAGGAGCAGAACACGAAACCTAGAAGCATCAAAGCATAGACATAAATTCAATATCCCACTGAGCCCATCACTTAGGATACTTCACCCTTTCCTGCATGTCTATCTTTCAATCAAAAGTGGATGTAGGAAGAGCGTTTATTTTAGCTCAGTCTAGTGTTATAAAAGGTGGGGGGTATGGGGAGGGAACTGCAATGGCAGTTGCTGTCTGTTTACTGCTTGAGGTTGGAAATCTATAATTTCGCAAATGCCAAATGCATTAATCCAACCTGTCATGTTACAGCTCTGTCTTTAGATCAAATGGGATTAAAAGATTTAGTCAAAACTCTCCTGATACATTTAAACAATATGACTAGAAATGTCATATTCAGGAAAATGAATATTTTGAACAGCACAATTTGAAATCAAGAACACCTGGTGTATTAAAAAGAGACAGATGAACCATGGCCCTGATCCTGTAAAGCCTTTAAGCACATGCATAAGCACCTAAGTATTGGCATGACTTCTACTGGAGTCTATGGGGCTACCTATTCATGTAGAGCCAAGCAGGTGCTACAGTACGATGACTTTCATGCTTAAAGTGATGCATAGGTTTAAACGCTTTGTTGTATAAGGGCCTTTAAACATTGCTCCAGTATTAAAAGTGTACTGTCCCTTTTCCAGAAGGGTTAGTTTTTTGAATAAACAGTATGGCCTAGGTCAACTGGCCTAGTCTGCTCTCTTTTCTTACCTTGACGCCATTATTTATGAAAAGCAAAACATCTTTAAGTGGGTTAGCTTCCCAGACACAGGAAGTCTGGGGGAGGGATGCTGATATATTTGCTAAGCAAAGACAGTTGGAACTATGTGACTGAATAATGAGCAATTATCACCAAATATCACACTAAAGCACTAAGTAAATACCGCCTCAAAAATGACTAAATATCACACTAACATACTTTGTGGGTAACTAGGAAATATGGTGACACAAACAGCAGAGGGCTGTACTCTCTGGAGACCTTGGATATCTTATAATGATGCAATAGCTTGAATAACCTTTTTGCTTGTACCTTTTTTAATTGGCCTAAGGTGTACAAGTTGTACAAATTATGAAGATATGGAGGTAAATGGGAACTGGGATGAACCGCAACTTAGGTTTCCCAATTGGAGATTGTACCAGCATAACCTGATATCTTTCTTTGCTAAAACAACAGTAGATCTAATCTATCTGGACTGTACTAAAAATGTCATATGCTATCACACAGGAAAATGTTAGTTCAGTTGGACAAGAGGGGATTGAGCAGAAACATTGCGAGGCCAGGAAGGCACTGGCTGAAAGAGAAATGACCGCAGGTGGTGTTGAAGGGTGGGCTCTCAGACTCGAGGGAGGTTACTAATGGAGCTCCCCAAGGATAAGATTTGGACCTGATCTTGGGAAATGAATGCCCTTAATGCAAAAGTCAGGAGTGAAACGTGTCAGTGATGCCGTGCTTGGAGGCGTTGGCCGTACAGAGACACATAGGGCACAGGAGCAAATAAGTGCAGATGGGCCCATTTAATTCAGGCAGAGAAATGGAAGAATCTTTCTAGCCATTAGAGGAATGAAGTTCTGGTATAGGCTTCCAAGAGGAGCAGTAGGCTGAAACAATTTAAGTGATTTTAAGATGTAGCTTGATCCATGTATGCAAGGGACAGGGTGGTGTGCTTGCTTGCAATGACTAGGTGACTTGGGTCATCCCTTTGAGTCCTGTGCTCCTAAAATCAACCTCAGTTAACCAGGTTCCAGGCAACTGAAACATGTGGCCAGCTGAGGGTTACTTGCATCTCCTGATGTCGCTTGTTTGGTGTTGGCTACTTTAGGTCCTCATAAGCAGAAGCAAAATGCAGGCTAGAGGACATTGTGATACAGCGTAAGGAGACTGAACAGGGAGACCTATACAATGCTTTGTTTTATCCACCTTTGCCAGACATTTCTAACAACTTCTCCATGAGTCCTGATGGGAGACCAGGTGCTGGTGATATTCTGTTTTCATAGTTTCTAGTTTCATAGTTTCTAGGGTCAGAAGGGACCTGAGTAGATCATCTAGTCCAACCCCCAAATGTCAATATTCATGTTTTATAAAGAATCTGCTTTTTCCAGCTCTGACCCGTCCTATGCTGTTAAACGGAGACACTCTGGTCGAGAATGAATGGAGGCAAAAATCTAGCTGGTCACTTTTAATCAAAGAAAGAGCAACTGAAGCGTTAGGGAGGAAATCACTGTCCTTTTAATGTCTACTTTTCTCTCACTCAAAAATAACATAGCAGAGGATTGTAAACACTGGGTTAGCCACAATTAAAGATGTGTAAGGGGGGTATTTGCCCCCCCTTACGCATCTTCAGAACAGTTTCAACCTCCCTCATACATTTTCTTACTTCAAAGCTTGGCTGTACTGTTACCACTGAGTTTAGCATTTCATCTTTTACAATATATCAAACACATGCAATGGAAATTGCCCTCTGTATTGTTCTTGACAAACCCAAGAACAAATCGGAGGCCGAATTCATAAGCAAAGTCTCTTCTGTGACGTGCCATATTATCCATTTCACTTTTTTCACTTCATAATCTCTTACTGACCAAAACAGCAAGAACTACATGCTGTGAAAAATCACTATTGCTCTGTTACATATTTCTGATGAACTCCAGGGATATCCAGACAATGCTCCTTTATTTATATCTAGAAATGAGAACTTGTACCTTTTAACTCAGGGGCGGGAAAAATGCGGCCTGCGGGCCAGATGCAGCCTGCCAGGCCATTCAATTAATATTCATCTGCCCCATGTGGCTCTCGATGGCTTGCCAAAACTCAGTAAGCGGCCCTCCACCCAAAATGATTGCCCACTCTTGTTTTAACTCATGCATTTGCACCCTGGTTTTGAATACAAACACATCTGGAAAATGGGCAAGGAAAACTTGGAGTTATTAGGATCCTGTTATATACACTTACAGACTTCTTCCAAATTCAGGTTTCCTTTTAGAAACGAAGGACAATAATGTAAGGGTTTTTTAAAACGGTTTCCTTTTGGCTGAGGTCAGCATACTTTTTTAAATGTTTGAAAGCAATAGTTCCCTCATAAAATATTTGTAAGTTATAAGGCAACCTTTTATAATGTCTAGAAAAAGCTATTTCTAGTGCTCCGCACTGTGGTATCTAAGTAGCTAGAGCAATGTTTTAGCACCCAAAGATGCATGCGGGTGCCTGGTAGGGTTTGAAAAGCAATGATACGCCTAACTCTTAACAGGTATCAGGGGCCAGGTCTTCAAGGGTATCTAAGCATCTAGCTCCCACTGAAGAATGTCTGGGCCCAGGAGCCTCAGTTGTTTTGAAAATCCCTTTTGGTGCCTATATCGCTTGGAAAACCTGGCCCCTGGCAGTTATGAAAACCATATCAGGTGAAGATAAGATTCCTCGAGGTTACTGAAATGGTTCAGTACTTGCTAAGCCTTTATTCCATGCATATTCAAGTACGAGTCACCCCACTGAGGTCAGCAAGGCTACTTACCTGCAGAAGGTTTCTGATGTGTGTAAATGTTTACAGGAGCGAGACCCAAAGCAAATCAAGAAGCCATGCATGACATTAAAACATATTAAAATAAAATTGCCAGTCCCTTACAACAAGAAGCACATGCTGTACAAGCCACAAATGGGATGTCTTATGTACAAGCCGATCATATTTGGCATGTAAGATTAAATTAAAGTTTTCTAATTGCATTTAGGAACATACAAAGTACTGCAGCCTAACGTGTAACAAATTAATTCTTCAGGCACAGCCTAATTGGATGAAAATTGATTTATCATGTTTGGACCAAATGAACCAGGAAAGTATGACTAGTAACAGTGAGATAGGAAAAATAACACGCTTGTGGCAGTAATACTTAGTGAAGAGAATGCATACAAGAGAATAATGCACAATATGAAAAAGTTACTCTGGACAGTGAAATTATGAGGTACCAGAAGACACTCAGGTCAGCTATATAACGTGAATTTAGGGGCTTTGGTCACATCTGACACATTGGCATGTGCTTATAGAGGTAAAAAGGTAGGAAATTCATTTTAGCCCAGTTAAATGTTGTTCTACCTTAAAAAAAAAAAAAAAAAAGGCTTTCAACCAGTTAAATTATTGTGGGAAAGTACTATAGTATTGCATATAAAATTGTCCTTTTTAAAGTGTCCTCCAGGCTTTTATGTGAAGTGTGTGCTTCTGCCATAGAACGCTACAACAGTATGAAATACACCTGGAAAGGGTCTTGCTTTTTTTAAGACTATAAATTTTAGGGTCATTTTTGTAGGATCCTGTTTCATGTCTATATAAACCCACTGGTTTTCTCTTGATTCAATTCTATAGCACTTGTATTCCCCAGAAAAAAATATTTTATCCTCTTCAATAAGCAAACTTAAAAGCCTGCTGCATAGAGAGAGCTCTCATGCCTTAGCTACACTGGGACAGTCATAATTTGTCTGAAGACCAGGGAAGGGCACCAAATAGTGATGCCAAAATCCCAAAGGATCTTGTTGAGAAACAGTAAGCATGAGATCGCTACCTTGGAGTGATATTATCAAAGGTGGCTCATTTGGGCCTAGTGAGGGTTGGGGCATTGCAGCTTCCATGTGGGTATAAGCTGTGTTGCACGAGCCATTTCTACCACTGAGTCCTACATAAGCACAGAATGGGAGTATAAGTATTGTGACCCAAAATCAAATACACCACATTATGATCTCTGATATAGTGAAACTGCATCCACAGAACAGAGAGGTTCAGAATAAAACACAGGATCCAAACGCATCCAACTTCTGGGGTGGTAGAAGTCTGGATTTTATACCATGTGGTCATTGGTAGGTTATAATGAAGCCAAGTGAAAGTCCTGCAAAACGTGGCCATGAACCGAGTGCAAGAGCTGCAATTTCATTAATAATGAAATTTTGCTTACCTGTGGGGAAACAAAAATCCATTGTCCTTCACAGATCAAGCCTTGTATCGGTGCTTTCCAGGGACACCCTCTGTTGTTCATCTGTCCCCTGTACTACATCATAAAAAATTAAACTGGCAGTGGACAGACTCCGTCAGGTGGAGGCCAACATTTCCATCAGACCTCTAAGATTGCCTACCGCACGTGTTCAAGAGACTCCCTCCTATCATTATTAATAATAAGATTAAATTAAATCTGGGCATCATAATGGACAGCAGGATCATAAAGACTATTAAATCTCTCCTCCAAAAATGCTGACTCCTTAGGAACAACAGGTCTTCATTAAGGAGAGGCTAATTTGCCATAAAGAATTGCATTACTTATGCAAAGAGACTAAGTGCTGCAATTGTCGGCAGCATACAAAACGTGTCCCAGAGAATACACAACCTGAATGTGCTCGGGCAGTGGCAAAACACGTTCCTGCAAAGGAAATGAAAGCTTCAAATACTTAAAATATCAAAAGACAGCATTTTAGATGTCAAAGCCAAAACAGGGGTGGGGGGGCATGATTGCCAAGTTTCCAGTGAAGCTCCATCTTTCGGGTTAAGTGAAAGGAACGTTTCTCTAGGGGGTTTTCCCTCATTTCAAAACCCACCACAGATGAATGTCTCAGAAGGTTAATCCTGAGGTCAACAGATTATGAGACACGAAAATCTTCCACCTCTAAATGATTCTCCCATCTTTGAATAGAGGCCAGAGGTCTGACACAACTGGCCAACCCATACTAAATACTGTACATGAGCAACTGATTTGTTTAGCCCTTA
>NW_017729013.1:3709879-3724216 GCF_001723915.1 Gavialis gangeticus | reverse complement strand
AATACTGTACATGAGCAACTGATTTGTTTAGCCACTGCCCCTCCTCCAAATAGGCCACAATAGATGCAGCACAAGGAGTTCATCTACCAGTCAAGTCAGCTTCTTCCCAGTTTGGGTATTAAATAACTGCAAATGTCACCTAGTCTAAGAATTCATAGAGTTCACCTAGTCTAAGAGCCTAACTTGCAGGTCAGGCTCAGTTTGCCTTGCTGGCCCCTCAAGCAGACATCGGATAGGTGTGGGGATGCATCGGTTTTGCACGGAGATCATTTATTTCTCATCAGTTTGTTTTAGAGGATTTTGATGCAAAGCCACAACCTCCTTTCAGCTTTTAATGAAGCCCAAAAATATTGGGCCAGTAGCCCATGACAAGCAGAACAGGGAGAAGAATGAAAGGCTTTTGGAGGGGGTGAGGTTCCCAAGGATAACCTATGGGACAAGAGCACTCAAATTCAAAAAATTACTTGAAGCTACTTAATGTCTAATTTTTCAAAAACTTTAATATTGGAAGTGTATGTTCAGTGGCACACGCAGTTATCCGTATTGTGAACACAAGTGGTTCTAGCCATATAAATGTCTCATTTTCTTTGAAAACCTTGGTAACTACCTATTACACCTTCTTACTTAGTCATCTAAAAGCTGGCCCTTTGTCATCTGCACGTCAGTGTCCTCATCTGTAAAATCAGGATAATATCGGTTATTTTGATTATAGGGTTTGAACAAAGAAATATTTCTGTGAGGTGCATTTACAATCTTTGGCTAGTGCTTTCAAGCACATAATGTTAATAAGTGTTGTTGTTCTATTTGTAGGCATATTCAGCTAGGGTGCAAGACACTACTATAGCATATAGTGCTGCAGTTGGGGGAAAATGCATGGGAATCTTTAGGACAAATGCCAAGGATGCCCACACCCAGGACCCTTCCCCTGAGTTGTAGCTCTGAGTTTCATACTTGTTTTAAAAGCAATATCAAGGCAAAATTTAAAAATAAAACCCACGGACAGCATGAATGTGCACAGCCTTACTGGAGTCAACAGAGCTACTCTGTTTTATATCAGCTGTGGAGCCAGCCCAAAGCATTAACTCATTTCTGTTAAGCAACTTACAGAGAGGGATTGCTCTTCAGGTGGATGCAATCCAGAATGAAAATTGAAAAGCAGGAGAAGTCCAGAGATGGACACACTCACAAGCCATCCAACATTGTAAAAGTAAACCCCTGTGGAGGCTTCTGGGATTATTTCAAGGAGGTGGTAAATGACTCAGAATAAAAACAAAATAACAAAAGTCCAACATCACCAGCTGTGTTTTTTCTCATATGGTTTAAGAATAATTGTATGCTCTAACAATGAAAACAGCATAAAATGCAAGGTTTGCTTGACTTTCCTTTAAAGAGCCCCTGCTCTTCTGAAAAAGAAAAGACCTTTCCTACCTTTTCCTCTAACATGTCTGTTCAGGGTCAGTGGTTCTCAGTCTCCTGGATTAGCTGAGTCTGCAAGGAGTCTCAGAAGTAATACCTTATGGCACAGTCGCTTTTATAAATATTTGAGAAATATTTAATCATCGGTGTTCCAGACAAGAGTAGCACGTGTTGTACAAATGGCTCTATACTTATCTGCAGAAGTGGTTGGAGGCAGTTATAAGCAACCAATTGATCTATTGGACTCCATAGTAATTTGTTACAATTGACTGACCACTTATGAAAACATCTGTTCATCATTTATTAACCCTTTAGAAACTATTTATCAATCTACCCTCAATAGGTAGCATGACTGGCTCAGCTGTTTTTTCTAACGCTGGGCAACACAAAAGAATTCAGCAAATCCATCCCTCTGGCTAATGACAACCCATAAGACCCACTTAGGGTTTGGATCGTTATGGGATTCAATAACAATTTCCTGAGAGCAGCAACTGGCTGCTTGTGTGACTGCTTGTGGCCTGTACACATCACTGAACACAGACAGACACAGAGCTTGTCCCAGTGTAGAAAATGGGGCAGGATGCTCCAGGTCAGAGAGGGTTATCTCCTTATCTCAAATGTGTGATAAAGGGCCACATGCTGTGATCCATGCAGACCTGCTTTTACCTGCTGTTTCAAAGTCACTTTACTGAGGCCAATTCTGATTAGAATCGGAAATCAAGAAGCTTCAGAAGGGGAAAAAATCCATGTGATGTGATGCACTTTCCTTTCCACCATCACATTCTAGGGTATCTTGTTGCCTGAGGGTGCCTATACATATCATGGGGCTTAGTCCTCATTAAATTAAATAGGTTTATACAATTTAAACTTGTTTATTTTGTAGCGTCACATCAGCGTTTGCACGTAGTAGGTTTTTGAATGAATTAAGCCTGGCGTTTAATTCCCTGGAAATTCCAGCAGGAAGCAGCAACAATTGACCTGACTGATAAACAATTAAAATAAACCATAATACAGTATCCTCTACTCCCTACCTCAGTGAAGTGAGACCTGGTTGGCCACCATTAGTCTCTCCCCTCCATCTGTGATGTTGCAGAATGGCACCTTTATCTCTTTCCTTTATTATCATGACATTCCAGAAGTCAAATTGTTACAATACATATTATAAAACCAGTGGAAGCCTATAGCAGAACATAATAAAATGAGTCAAATCTTTAGCCAGTGTAAAAGAGCATAGCTCCATTGATTCCCTTGAAGTCATACAAACCCCGTTTTGTTTATATCAACTGAACTCTTGGTCCTATGGGCTTGCTTACTTCAGTTAAAATATAACAACTGCCTCTTCTCTTTGCCTAGGCAATTAAATCTGCCACTTTTCACGTAGGATAATGTTCATGCTCTGTAACAGGCTTGGCCAGCACACTCTGTTTTGGGCTTGAAGCCCATTTCGTTTAAGCTCTGTGTGCCCCAGGACAGTTTGCTGTTATATTTTTGGCACTGCATGCCACATGCATATGGTTCCTATATTTCTACAAAAATAGAAGATGGCAGAAAAACAGGGGCGGGGGTGTCTTATAAAAATAACTAGTTTAAAATAAAATCTTTGACTTATTTTTTTTTTTAAATGCCACCCAACAGCTGACAGGCCAACGGCAAAAATATTTCATTAATCATGGCTGGTTTTCATCCAATACTGGGAGAATTTTGACCAGCTCTCTACAAACATGTGCAAATGTATTAATGCAGTTGGGCCACTAAAAGTCCTGGGTCATAACACAGTTTTCAAAGACGTTTGTGATTGGTTCAGTACATTTTTCTTAACATTTGGTGAAAACCCATACTTTTAGAAGGTAACTTTCCTTTTTAAATGACTGTCCAACTTAGCTCCAAACACAACTGACTGCCGCCTGTGTTGGTGAAAACGGGCGTAGTTCCATTCACTTCAGTAGATCGTCTTGCACAACAGTTGTGCTTCATTTTTGTTTCCCCCCGCTGAGGTGTCTAAAGATAGGCTTCACTATACTGTTGGCAGCTCTTGTTTGGATCAAAAATAGAAAGAGGCTCTGCTGCTTTTTTATCTGTCATATACTTAACTAAAAGGTCCCAAATTACAAGGTATAACAGGATTATATTGCTTTCTTTGACAGCTATTTTTCCCCTCTTGCATGGATATCCCACTCTTTGGTGAATTGCCTATGATTGGGGATGATTTATTATCTTACTGATTCCTGAAACTGCAGATTTTAACAGTGTAAAATATTGATCTGGAAAAACAAACCTGGGAGTTGTTCAGTCTGACTCTCATTTATGTACAGTATTGAGATGTCCATCCATTTTCCGTTTTCATATTTATTGGTAGGTGAAAAATCAGGCATGTCAAGCAGCTCCATTTCTAAAGTAAAGTACTTCTCTCCCTCAGATGCACATGAATAATTCTCATTAACCTTCAAGGGATTAATGCAGTTTCTTGCAAATGGCTGCAATATACAGCATTTAATATTTATGCTTTCCATATGGCTGGTGCTGTCATACATTCTTGTCAAACATGCTGCCCCCGTAATAGTGTTTTAACTAAAGGTGGATCTGGAGACCCCAAATTTTGAATCCAAGTCACAGCAGGGCAACCCTTGCCACTCTCCATTTTTTTTAACAACAGCAGTGCAGAGTTCAAAGCCTTGTAGTAAATCATTCATCTTACTGAAGCATGTCTCTGAGCTGCAGCTTCTAATTTGAATGCATGGCATCTTGTAACAGACCTCACAGCACGTTACAGACATAAGCAATGACTCATTAATGCCATTTTAGAGGCTGGGAAACGGAGGCAAAGAGAGTAGGAGTGACTTGACAAAGGTCCTATGACAAGTCAGTGGCAGAGGGGTGAACAAAGCAAAGACATAATGATTGTTAGTTCAGTGTCCTGTACCTGAGACCCTGTTCTCTGCAGGAGGCGCTTGGGATAGGATTTCTCCATTCTTTAGTCCTTATTCATGAACTGAACTTAAAAAGTACTGCTCATGCAGGTGTGAGTTGAAGGCTCTGGCTTCTTTACTATTCATTCCAACCAGGAAGAGCGCCCACACCAACTGCTGAGGCTTTCTCAGCCTGAAGAAGGATTTTTAAACCTGAAAGCTTGCTAAAAAAAAAGTGTTCCCAACTATTTAAGTTGGTCTAAGAAAAGATATCAGATTCACCCAAAGAACCTTGTCTGCTTAAGACAGAAGACATTTTACCTCTCCTGTATGGAGCTGCTGTGGTGAGGTGAAATCAGTTTCCGTTCAATGTGTTAGATCAGCTCAAGGGACACCAAACTAATATGTATCAGGGTCAGGGCTAGATTTTAAACATTCAACATTTTTTCTTCCCCCCCCCCTCTTTTTTTTCAAAAATTCATTTTTTGTTGATTTTTTCCCAAATCCATATTTTACACTATTAATTTTTGCAGTTTCTGGAATCAGTAAAATAATAAATCATCCCCAATCATAGGCAACAAATATTGTGAAACATCGTCAGCTTTGAAACCGGTATTATGTTTTGCTTCAAGCCATTCGTGTTTGAATTTCTGTATAATCTGTCATGTTGCCTTCCCCTGAGATGTGTAATCTTCTTCTCCCCTCCCTTCCTGCCTTGAACAAGACAAGGGGGAAATTCCTGTTAGGCAAAAGTATTTTGCATTTCATCTCAGTTTTGGCCTGTTCAAAGCAGGCCTTCCAGGCCAGTTGCCTGGGTATATTCTCAGCAAAGCTTGTTCGACTCACTCAGATGTATACAAATGCTTTAAAAATGGTTATAAACTGTATGCAAGGGAACTCAGTGCATACACCCATCCTTGACTGTCATGGAGCAACTGTCCTGCGAATTGCTTCAAATTAAGGAATACAGCGTCCCCTTGCTGTTTGCCACAGCTTTCCCGCAGAAGCATTTAAAAACCCACCAACAATATGGCACTTCTCCCAAGACTAAAATCTTGCTCGCACACTAAGAACTCACTAGACTATGTGCACTAATATCTTCCGGAGACTCCAGCTATAACATCAGCATATAAGTGACGTGATTCCTTACAGTAGAAGTAAAGATAGTCCCCTCCAGAAAGAAGTATACAGTCTCAGGATGCACAGCTAGCTTCTTAGTTGATGCAAATTGGAGTTACGTCACCTTTACACCACTTAATCTAACTCATTATGTGATGACTGGGAAAAAAAAAACTCTCCACCTTTCAAACTGAAAACATATCCTTACGAGACAAGCTGGGAAAAGAAATGTCTTGAGAAAAGGATAGGAAAAAAGGCTGAAGAGTCCATAAAGATGCAGAGCTGTGGAGCTGTCTTGCTCCCGCAGATTGGCTAGCAATAATTTCTGACCCAGCTCAAAGCTTGAAGAGTCTTATTTTTGCTCAGTTATAATTATAGACATGCTCATATTTTAGGTCATACAGAGCCAGGCAGGGGCATCACAGCTCATTAAAGTAAAAATTAACGTCACCATATTTGCTCTCTTCTCACCAAACAAAAAAATGTCTGTAACAGTACAGTATGCGGCCTATGAGTGTGCCCATAATTAAAAGGTTGAGCTACTCTTGTAAACAAATTACCATGAACAAAGGGGTTTACAAATGCTGGCTAATTAGTTTGGATTCCCTAAAGCTTTTAGCTGTTTTTTAATTCAATAACACAGTGTAAATTCTCCAGCCTGAAAAGTCTAATAGGAATTGGCAGAAAACTAAATAATTGATATTGTCAGCAATTGCAGCAGCAAGCCCTTGAATGTTATTGTCTGCCAGTAAGCAGGACTGCCGTGATTTCCTGAGAGGATAAAGAACTGGTTTTAATGAATTAACAATATAAATGGTAGACAGCTGGCTCTCAATGGCAGCTCAGGAGACAAAGCTTCTGGCTGACTCTGTGGACAAGCCAAAAAAAAAACCCCCCCCAAAAAACCCCAAATCCTTCAAATGGGTATTTGATAAAGATCACTCTAGTTACCACTTCATGACCAAGGGCCAAATCCCATTTGATTTCTTCACGCAGGTGGCCTCATTGAAACCCATGGGTTGTTCCCCGTGGTAAAGCAAAGAAGTTTCCGCCATACCTCTGCAATGATTTTAATACTTGCCCGTGGGGAAGGGAGGGAGGGAAAGAGGAAGATTTAATCCTGCATGAGCTGCAGTTGCAGAGGGATCAGGTATTTATGGTGGGGATTGGTCAAGGTAGTGACAAGCCTGAGCCTGTACTTATCTACTAAGCTTATCTGCTTATCTCCTCACACCTAGCTGTACTCCTTGGAGGGGCCATGGGACCCTGGTTGAGAATCAGCGGCTTAGAGCAAGGAACTGACTGTTGGGATTTATGGTTTCTGCAGCTGATTCCACTGCTCTGCCATTACATATCTCACGCGGCTCAACATGCTCATCTGTAAACTGGGCACAATACTAAACACGGGGATGTTTTGTGGGGGTTAACCCATATTTCTACTGCACATTGATAGGTACCAAATAATGGTCATCCGCCACCTTCCCCTTTGAGAGAGGTATTCCTTGGCAAATAGCATGTACAATTACTGTGCTTGTCTTGAGGTTTGCTCAGCTTCCAAATGATCTGGGCTTGTCTTTCATTTTGCAGATCCCACAAATCGGATGCAGTAAAACTGCATTCTGACAAGTGGTGCTGTTATATCCAGTTTGCAGGCTTCTTTTCCCAGCGTATGAGCAATTTTTTTTGCCTTGGAAGAAATGTTAGAATCATTTAATGATGGGAAATGCCTTCACGGGAACAATGGTATGTCTGTACAAAGGGGTTGCCTGCATGCTGCATAAGGATATGTATAAATAGGGATCTACCCTATTGGCGATTTCATGTTTTTCAGGGAAACCATGAAAAAGTAGTTTCTGTGTGCCCATGCAAATGGCAATCCCCGTGATTTTGGTCCAGAATAGCTATGGGGGTGGAGAAAAAGCTAAAATGCTAGCCCAGTGAGAGCCAGCAGTCCTCAGGGCTGGTGTGGCCTGGCCTGGCAGCCTGCTAGGAGCTGGGGGAAAGCCACTGGTATGAAGGGAAGCAGCAGAGATGGCAGCCATCCCTTGCTACTGATTGGCCAAGGGGGCTGCCCTACCCTTCTTAACAATTTAGGTCGATCCCTAAGTATGAATAAAGCAAGTTACATTTAGAAGAGATTCAACATAACTAACTTTTCCTTTGCTAAGATGCTGGCTTGCAAGGCCCTCAAAGTATACTAGTGTCAGAATGAGAACTTTCAGTTCATTCAATATTTCTGTATGCCCTGATGTCCTATCTGGGTTTATATTGGCCTTTCCAGGCCAGTTGCACAAGTCCTCTGGGAGGGAACATAATTTATCACCAAAACAATCGGTAGGTATATGCCTGAGAACTCTTGTCACATCGGGCCTCAAACCGGCTATGCTTTTCCCACAGAAGGACCCACAGTAAGTTAAACCATTTATGCCAAATATAGTATTTTAAAACTATCATTTAGCAGCAATCAGATCTTGACCTTGCTTGGCACAGCTGCTTACCTTCAAGGTAAGCAAACTACTGACTCTCAAGGAAGCAAGCCGTTGTTTCCTTTCCCAGAGAAGGTCAGAGAGGTAAAACGTCAAGAAAAATTAAACCAAACAGTGATGTGAGCCTCAGCTTAGTAAGTTTAATAGCTAGCAAATGTGCAGCACAGAGCCAAGGCAGGCTAAATATAGAGGGCCAATTTCTGACCAGGTATCAGTCAGTTTTGCTCCATTGAAGCCGGTGGAACAATTCCTGTGGACAGCAGCTGAGGATCTGACCCAGAGTTTCTAGCAACCCTGCCAGACTGCTCTTTCTTAGGGGCACCACTTTGTTCAGAAAAAGAAATGAAAAAATGCTTCATACAATGAACTGGCTGCCTAAAATCCACAAGTTAGTACCCAGGGTAAAGCAGTGTAGAAGAGCGTGGGTTTTGCTGCACGAAAGCTGCAGCGGCTTCCTACAAAAAGTTAAACAGAAGTGGGTATCGTAGCCATTTTGCTCCACAAACCTTATACCCTTTCGTAGCCATGGACCTTGAGATCTCCAACCTCACACTCGTGACCTGGAGCTTATCCCGTCTCTCAAGCCCTCATCTACCCTGTACCCACCTAGTCTATAATGCTTTACCCATGCTCAGAAATGGGTGACCTAAGTGTTCAAAGGTCCTGCATGCAATTCCTGATGACAGACTGTATAACACTCTCTATATATTGCAGTTCCAGTCCATAAGTGGTGGTGGTCTTACAATAATGAAGGACCATAAGGTAGACACTGGTTCAGCCATTACAGTGACTAATCCCTTTATCCGATCAGTAATATTCATTCACTCCCTACGTTGGCCGATGGGTAAAGCCACCAGGGAACAAACCCCTGAGCATTTCTGCCCCCGTCATATGAGGTTGTAGCCCCCTGAGAACGCGTCTAAGTAATTCTTCAATCCGAAACCAGCATTCGACATTGCTAGTTACTAGCAAGCACAGAGAAACCTGAAGATGCTGTACTGCTGTAACAATAATTGAATGGATGGCATGTGTACTTCTCCAGTGAACATGCTTGATCATTGAGGACAGCTGTGAAGTTTTAGAGTTGGAGATGGGTGAAATGCTAAGACAAACCTCCAGTGTCAGGGGTGCTGGAAACTGCATGCAACAAAACCGTGCAACAGTGTCAGCCCCTTCTTGCTACAGCTGGTGGGTTTAATCTGTGGCTGTGATGCCAGTGCTATTTACAAGCTAAAGGGGGCCAATCATTATGCAAAAAAAAAAAGGAGAAGTGAAGAGCTGATTTCTAAAGGTCCTTCTAATCAGAAAAAAAATGGGTTCTAAATTAGGAAACTCAGTTAACAAGTCAAATGAGCTTTGCATAGTACCGCAAGATTTTGTTCACTCATGTAGAAGTGCAGCTTTGGGGCCCAGTCCTACTGACTGCCCCTCACTCACACGGGTTAAAGTGAATTTTATTCCTGCTGGAAATAAAACACCTCCTCTTCCCTCACCAGTGAGACAATCCCCATATTTATTATCCTGCCCTTACATTTTGAGACGCTGTTCAAATACTGCCCATTCACAAGACCGTAGAAAAGAGGATCCTGGTTTGTTTGTGTGCTGGGAGATAATAAAAGTACAGGTCCCACTTTTCCCATTCATTTAGACATGCAAATTATTCTTCCAAAAGTGGAAAAATGCACTAATGTACAACAGGGCATCTCAGGATGCTCTGTCTGTAACACTGTAAGTTTAGGCTCCTGACACACATTACACTTAAGACATGATTAAGTAGTAATGACCTGGCCATACGTTCATTCAATTAATGACGTGATAAAATCAGACCTAAGTCATAGAGGGCCCCTCTATATGTGCAGGTGAAGGTACAATGAGATGCAATGCGTGCATGGCAGGAGGTGCAATTGTGGGATTACACTTTAGATCCCATCATGCCTTATCACCGGTGCAGGGGAAACCCGGGATCATGTTGCAGCTGACAGGGCTCACAGCAGGGCCAGCATGGTTGGCTGTGGGGCTCACAGAGGGAGCAGCTCAGGAAATGCTGCCACCACTGCAAGCCTTGTCAGCTGCAGAGCTGGCAGCGGAGGGTTGCACCCATGTGGCTGGAAGCCCCTGAATTGATAGGGCTCCCCGCCGTAGGGGAGCACTTGGCCACACGTTCAATTAATGGTGTGATAAGAACAAGCTACACGTTAGTACGCATTTTTTCTCGGAATAACTTTGCAGCTTATTGCTTGATTTATTGTGCCAGTCATTAGTGGGTTGAACGTGTAGCTGGATCACAACTTAAGATGTGAACAACTGGTTAATCACGCCTTAGGTGTAACGTGTAAAGAGGCTGAGGGCGCTGGTCAGCTGATCACAGCTCCCAGCCATGCAGGTGCACCGTGCACTCCTGTGGCTAGGAGCTCCATGAGCTGATTGCAGCTTTCAGCTCCGGGAGCACGTGGTCTGCTTCAGAGGCTTCACGCTCCAGTCAGCTGATGGGGCTCCCAGCCATGGGAGCAAAGATGGCTGGGGGAGCCTGGGCTCATACTGTACCAGCAGTATGTGCTTGGCCCCACAATCACGCCTCCTGCCATGCACGTGTGGCATGGCAAGAGGCGCGATTGTTGAGATCATCCATCAGATCCCATTGCACCGTCTTTTTAACATCTGTCTGTGGCCTCAGAGCCAGATTCCTACTCAGCTGTTCCCTTCCGGCACAAGTTATCACATTGATTTCACCAGGGTTTACTTGGATAGTCAAGTGGTA
Organism: Gavialis gangeticus; assembly: GCF_001723915.1. NCBI lineage: Eukaryota > Metazoa > Chordata > Crocodylia > Gavialidae > Gavialis > Gavialis gangeticus. Next base: position 3,713,531 of record NW_017729013.1, on the reverse strand, counting down.
CTTGGCAACAAGATGGTCTGGAAGAACTGAGCTCTTAAACACAACCACACACCATCCTTTCATGCTATAGTAACGAGTGCCACACTTTTTTCACACTCACTGAACCCTAAATAGTGCTTCTGGTGAAAAACTTCACTCCCTTGTACTCAGGGGACCAAATCCTTATTTAGTGTAAAATGGCATCGTGTTACTGTCTTTGCTGCAAGTCTGAATGCTGGATATTTTATGGATGAGTTTCTGAACTACTGTTAGGGTATCTTCAGACTGCATCACTCTTAGTTGGAGCGACTGATGTAGTTACTTAGGAAGATGCCAAAGGCACAGTGTAAGTTACCACTAACAAGAAATACTCAATCAAATAGTTATCTTGGAGATACTTTTAAAATATTTCTAACCACACCAATACCTTGAAGAGTGAAAGGATTGGGTATAGCTAGGAGACAATCATTCATATTATCCTGACACTAAATCTGGAATAAGTTGTAACTTGCAGTCTCTGGGTATAATCTTAACATTTGTTCTTGACCGAAGCTTAGGTTTTGCTCCTCCTTATTTTTGCTTCCATTACTGCTGTGTCCTTTCCATGCTTATGATGCATACACATCTCTCTTAGTCCAAGGAAGTGAATTGGTCTAGTTAGAGTCACAGGACTTGGCCTGTAAACCTAAAATGCCTCCCAGGCAGCAAGTCACTCCTATGCTGCTAATCAGCAGAGGTGGGTTAGCAGATGCTCCAGGCTAGAAATGCACATGAGAAGCAGCCACAGATTCCCTGCTGGCCTGGTGATACTGCCAAATGACCATAACTAATGACCTCTGTTCTTCAGTAACTGCCCTGAGACTGTCACAGAAGAAAAGTGGAGCTTGAAGCAAGCCACCACCAGCCGCTTGTATTGTAGACAGCCACTAACGTGTGTGATTAAACCCACCGCTCCTTCAGGGGGTTTAACCGGGCTCTTCATTTACTTTTATGCTGATACAGTGTGACCCACCATGCAACAGGTTGAATCTCTAGCCACACTCACAAAGCACTTCCTTGGGCTGGCCAGCTCCTGATCTGCCCACCATGACAGTGTCCTGTGCTGACTTGTCCCGCAGCACTGCAGTTGGCATTGCTTCAGAGCGATTGTAAGAGAGTTACTGGGAGCAGCCTGCGTCTAGGGTGATTTCCAAGCTCACTGCAGGTAGAGGGGAGAAAAGTGGGGGCAGGGTTGATGCATGACCCACAAGTTCAGCCAAGCACCCAGGGCTGGGCTGAAGGTCAGGCTCAAGTTTCCAGCATAGTCGATCAGTGGGCAAAGGCTTAGGGTCTACCGTAAAGTCAGCCCTAGCATGGATGTTAGCCCAGGGTCATATAGAAACCCTGCAGATAAGCCAGAAATCAAATGCAGGTGCTGTGACTCCCCACCCAGTGGCCTGCATCCCTAGAGGGTACTTTTGTTCTGTGTTTGCACACATGGATGTGCATGTATATGTACACAGCTATTATATATGTAGGCACACACCCATATATGTGTGTGTGCATGCCTGCAAGTTCACGCACAGTACTAAGAAAAACTGCTGTAAATTTAAAAAATCCGGGTCAAATAATATTCTGACTGGAGACTGTCAGCCTGCCCCCGTGCAAGTCCAACGCCGTCTGAGAAGTGCTGTCCACTTCAACTCCTGCTGAGCTACCTGGTGCCAAGTGCTCAGTACCTGGCTAGACTGAGCCCAAGATAATGACATTAGCCAAAGCCTACAGCTCATGCATTGTAATTATGGGAGTTTCTTCCTGAGTCAATCCTGGGGGATTCAGCCCCAATGCATCCAGATACCTATAGCACGGTTTCCAACTTCTGTTTCCATAAGGTGCCTTGCCTACATGAGTACTCCAGTGTTGCGTGTATGAGAGAGAGTTAAAAAAAGCCATAGCACGACTCACATTTAAATTATTCCTTTTGAAGCCCCTTTTAATATTTCTGTGCATCTGGGTGCAGTAGCATCAGTACACGCAAACCACAGAATGGCCCAAGTAACACAATGCAGTGAGCAACCCACCCTTGAGTTGCCAGACCACTCCAGGCAGCCTTAGCCTTCAGTCCCACCCGACTTTGCACAGCCTACGTGTAAGGCTCTTTACGATCTTGCCCTGTGCAGTCCCACCTTGCTATCAGATTCACTGAGGGCATAGGAAATTATTTTGCTTGCGAAAGAATGTGAGCAGGTTGATGAGTTCACTGCGTGATAAAAGAAATCGGGCTGGTCTCTTTTGTATTGCATGGACAGAGAGCAGGCTGCTTGGGGGAGTGAAAAGCATGTAAGAAGTGTGGCACACAAGAGGCTCTCTAGAAGCCTTTGCAGCCTCTAGCCGTCGTTAAACATAGTATTCAGTGTGGGAAGAGAAAAGCTAGGGAGAGGGTAGGGACAAAAGAGACAGAGAAGGAGTTGCAAGATAAAGTCAGAGCTGGGATATATGAACAGGGGCCAGAAGAGTCAGCATAATGGTCATGGGGGCATGATAATATCTAGGATGTGGGAGCAGACTTCAGAAAGGGGTGAAATCCAGCTCCCTGGAAGTGAGAGCTGCAGGCTAAGTTCATTGCAGCATTTTCTCTTCTCCTTCCCCAGATTTTCTTCCACTCTCTTTCCCCTTTCCCCTCTATTTTGCTGGTCTCCTGTACAAATAAAATAGGCATTGAGGAATACAAACCACTTTATCCTAAATCAAGAGACTTGCTCAGCTCTTGCTCATTCCAGCATTTGATTATAAGTGTAATGAAATTATAATTTGATACTGGAAATGTAATACCTTCTTCCTGGGATATAAAGCAAGGAGGGCTGTGAACATATGCAATATTTGGTGAGTTGAGGGGTTTTTTTTTCTTTTAAGAAGCTATTTTGACATATCTTTGATACACAGTGCAACAAGCTTCAGAACATAGTCATTAAATTTCTCTCTCAAGGTGTTAAGGATTATGATAATATTTCTCTCACTGTTTTAGATATGTGGTTACTATTTGCTTAAGAGAGGCCCAACCAGAATCCCGTAGTTTCATATATACCCTGCATTCAGATACCCTACATGCATGCAAAAGGGAGTCTTGAAGGAAAAGCACTGGACTCAGGAGAAGGGTCAGGAAAACAACTTTTTTTTTTCCATCAAAAACTGCCCTTTTAAATCTGATGACACGCCTCCTGTTTGCTCATCTGAAATTAGCTAGTGGTTTTGCCTAGAAAAGAAATTGAGAAAAAATGTCATAAAAAGTTTAAATGAAACGGATTGCTGTAGTTCTGCAATTCTGCCATGTTATAAACTTATTTTTAAAACAAGGGAGAAAAAGAAAATAGAGGTTAAAACAGGGGCAGGCAAAATGCGGCCCCCAGGCTGGATGTGGCCCACCAGGGGCCGCTAAAATATTTAGAAAATTAATATTTATCTGCCCCTGGCTGCCTGTCATGCAGCCCTCAATGGCTTGCCAAAACTCAGTATGTGGCCCTCCGCCCGAAATAATTGCCCACTCCTGGCCTAAAAGATAAGTGAAGCATTGAGTTTGAGCCAAAATAATATTTTTTCAGGCTGTCTTTGCCAACCCCGCCTGAAAAACAACGCCCCTCCCCCCCCAAAAATACCCCAAACCAAGCCAAAGCAAAAAAAAACAAGGAAGAAACAC
>NW_017729013.1:3703649-3709807 GCF_001723915.1 Gavialis gangeticus | reverse complement strand
AAGAAACACCCCCCCCGCCCCCCCTTTATTTTGTTTCTGGCACACCTGAAAGAGTGGAAGTTCTGGTTTCTCTCTCTCTCTCCTTTTTTTCAATGTGAAGAAAGGGAAATTTCTCTGTGACTTGGAGGAAATCACGTGCTCTGTATGCTTCATTTTCCCCAGCTGCAAATTGGAAAAAAGGCTCTTTTCCTTGTCCTCTTCAGTTTGAATTGCTTGTCAACTAAGGTTATAAGATCCCTCAGGTGAGCCCAGTATTATTATTGCGTGCAGATGCAAAGAGCACTATTTTGGCTGAAACTGAACCACGGACTCTGAGCTAAAGAGTCAGTTCTCCAACCTGTACAGACTGAAGTGCAGCAGGGGGGTCACTTGCTCTCCAGTGGATTGCATACATATGGTACAATTCAACTCCAGTCTTGAACAAGGCTTTTTCTCAAGAGCTATTGTAATACGAATAAGCAATCAGCTGAATCCAGATCCAAATTCTGCAAATAATAATATATTAAAAGAAAAGCTTGTTTTGGAAGAACCTTTTTGACACCTCTGGTGAGGTGATGCACATGGGGGTGAGGGCAGGAGTACGGGGAACATTCAAGCTCTGGCAAGCTCCTTGCAAGGCTTGTATCAGTTTCCTTATCCACGGATGGAGGTAGCAGCCTCCCTGGGGGCAGCCATGGAGCAATCATTTCTGTTTGTTCCCCTGGGAAGTAAAAGATTTGGGGCAAAAGTGCCATTTAACTCGTGAAAATTTTTGATTTTGTGGGGAAAAAAGAAGCATTTTGCATCAGAATATTCCTATCTGGCTTCAACGTAGGGCAGCTAAAAGGGCAGAAGTGTCATTATATATATATATATATATATATATATATATATAATAAAGCCAAGGTATTATTTGATTAATTAATTTTACTGTGAGATCTGCTGATTTTTGGATGAGGAGTCACCTGCCTCAGGTTTGAAGCACCACTGTTGCTCCCAATGGGCTTTTTTTTAAGGGATGCAAGAAGCGTTTGTAATGATAATTGTTAAAGTGCAGACGATTAATAAGGAACTACTCAGAATTTGTCTAGCACTGTAGAACGATTAATGAGTTAATCCATCAAGTGCGAGCTGGCATCAATATTGAATTTTGCAGATGGGGAAGTTTAGGCCAGGGCTACCCCACATCTCCACTGTGTCTGGGGGAGGATGACCTCAAGCACACTTACTCATCTACTCTCACTCATGAGCTCCAAAAATGGCCATGTGTGGAGGCAGCCGCTCCAGGGACATCCACCAGACATTGTTCCTGACATCTCAGATGTTCATGGACTTGAGAGTAGCTGCTGAGGATGACATGGGAGTAGCTTCATCGACGCATTCCTGGGTTTGGAGCATGCGAGTAGGGTGCACTTTGTAATGCCCATATTGGTGCACATTTATTCATGCACTAAGGCTCAGAAAAGTTAAGCAGGATTTGCCTTGGGCTGTGCAGTACATTGATGGCAAACCTGGGAGGAGAGCTCACAAATTACAGAACCCCCTAAATGATCCCGGTCCTTTAAATCAGATAAAGCCCCCTGCTCAGGGAGTGTGAAGGGTCAGGTATTTCTCTGTGTCAGTCCATAAAGGGTCAGATATTTGTTGTAGCCCCATCTGAACACCTGAAGTTAGGACAGCTAAGAACAGCTGAAGCTAGAACGGCTCGGGTTTAACTCTGGTTCAACCGTGGGCGGCCACACTTTTTATTTTTATCTGCTTTTTTAACAAGAGATGATGAGAGGCCCCATCTGGATTTCAAACACTCCGACATTGTAACCTCAGGGAAGCGTGGCCCAAGTGCCAGTGTAGCATGCAAGAGAGTCCGGCTCAGATCTCTCTTCTGTTGTAGACTCTCCATGTGACATCTGGCTAGTCAATGATGACTGGAGTCTTCATAGATATTTAGGCATCTCGCTCCTCCTGGTTTTCAATGGGAGTGGGTTCCTAAATACCTTCTGAAGATCAGGACCTCACATCTCTCCTTTCCAGCTCCAAAATGGAGGTAATAATGCAACCTTCCTCGGTCTGCAGTGGGAGGTACATTAAAGACAGTAAGGTGCCACAGGAATGGGAGCTCTGTGCATCCCAACGTTGTCCTTTTATAATGATACCACTAGGGGCCAATTGCAATGGTTGGGTCAGACACTCCCCTGGGCCATTAAGGTTTCACATCTGAGGGTTTTGTTCTGGCTTACTTCCAACTTCAGCAATAATTGGTCTCTGTTTCCCCCACTTGGCCGCTGAGAGGGTTTGGTGGGAAACACAGACTGGACTCTGTTGCTTGTGTTGTCTGCTGCTTTTGATTGATGCAACATTGTTGTGCACCTGATATTTTCGCCCTCTTAAATGAGTTCCAAGGGCCTGAAATCATTACATATTGCTATTATGGTCACATACCATCTAACAATGTAATGTGAGCAAGGCTTTTCAGGTGTTATATTTACTGCTTTGCTCCCTGTAAAGAACAGCAGCAGTCAGTGGGATAAGCCTAATTTACAGCATTGTCTTGCAGGATATATAGCAAGTAGCTATAAAGAAGTACATACAAAATAATTAAAAATATAATGACACTATAAAATAGCGGGCCGTTAGTTAGAGAGTGTGATATATCAAGAGAAGGGGATAGTACTGGAATAGGTTTGGTGGTTGAACAGCTTTGATTTTCTTTGCAAAACATGATTCAACATTACTTTATTATAGTAGCGCCTAGAGGCTCCAACCAATAGGAGAGACCCTCTGTGCTCGGTGCTGCGCACAGACTTAGGAAGAAGCAGCCCCTATTCTCTGTAAGTTTAGCCTAAATAAAAGGTAGGAATAAAGGAAGCATCATGGTATTGGACTGGAATTCATTTTCCTTGATAATTTAGCTGCAAACATAGCTCTTTGGGCAGCAAGTGACCACAGTCCAAATCCTACCTGGGAATAAAGTTGTCACTAAATTACAGGGTAGGTCAACTGACATGTGGGAGGTGCTGTTATCTTCTGTTGGTTAGGAGAAATGTCAAAATTCCCAGTGACCCATATATAAAATATCGTGATCCCTCTGATTGGTAGTAAGGATCTTCTCTTGCTCCTCCTCATCTGTCATCCAAGAGCAGGAGCCATCAGCCCTAATTTTATCCTGACGCATCTACTTGCCTGGTCAGGGAGAAATGATGCTTTATGCCAGTCTGACGAGCTGGCGTATTTTACACGGTTGCACAGGTAGTGCAGGGGGAAGCTGGTGGAGCAGCTTGAGAGACAGGGAGAGAGCTGCAATTTATAGCCAGGTTTAGCACCCCTGGAGAAGAATATGGCCCTATCAAGAGGTTCATCATCTGGACATAGATTCCAACCTATGAAGGTTAATATGGGATTTGGACTTCTCCCATGTTTAGAGACATTAGGATCAGAGCTTATCTCTGAATCAGATGACTGAAAGCATTGGATTCACCTTGTAATGGTGTGAAATGACCAGGGTCTTTTTTATGGGGTATAAAGAAGGCTTCATTTTAGTGCCGGTGAAGCTATGACTTTCAAACACCAGCAAAAGGGCATCTCCATTTTCTTTTGGGAGACAGAGAGCCTCGAGTCATTTTCCCCTCATTGATACAATGGTCCTCTGCTAGGACCATTAGTAATCAACCTATACAAATGTTTTATCCAGCACTCAGTAGCATAGTGAACACACCCATTTGACTAGATTTAGTGTGACAAGGTCCAAGCAAATCAGCAGGGCCTGCTTCAGAATATTTTTTAAAAATAGATATCAAAGATTTAATTTAAAATTGAGAGAGAAGGGAAAACGTGATTTTTTTTTTCCCCAACGCTGCTTCATTTCTTTCATAACGCACTAAAACTCTATTCCAGATGATGCTAGTGAACATGCTCTGTCCAGGGTTTCTTGGAGGGTTTTACCATTTTATAATCCATTACAAGCTAGAGGGTTTCTCCTGTATCTCTCCGGGTGATTGGCAGTTTGCCTAGCCAGTCAGCTCTCTCTTGCCCCCCACCCCTGATTCTTAAGGGCTTCACCCCAGTGCACTCAACGTTCACTTTCTTTGGTCCTTGGAGAACTCATTTTCTATTAATTTAATCAGCAGTTAGCAATCTGGATAGTTGCAAGCAGCACTAAGAGGGTGCCATTCTCGCTGCCTTTCCCACATTGTTGAATAGGAGAAGTGCGTCAGGGGAGTCCTGCACAGAAAAGTGGGAGCCCCTAAGAATAACAGTGGAAATGAGTTCAGTGCACTAATGCTGCCAGGCGATTTTCATGCTCTTTCATCATCAAATGCAGCGAAAGAAGTCAGGAATGCATTGCATCAGGTTATTTTTAATCCATTCACAGCGGATTTCAGGAAAACACCAGTAATGTATGTAACGTGCACCCAGGAGAAACAGCAAATGGTTAGCTAGAGAATTTAGATTTTAATTAAGTAGATAACGTATGCTTCCATTTAGTCCTACAAATGAAAATGTATTCACTGTAGAATAGTTGGATTCTATTAGGGCTCACTGTACATAAAGAGTATGGGTGATTATCACTGATTACTGCACTATTAGGGGGTTGTGCCTTGAGCTGCTTGATTGTAGCTCTGTTTGCTTCTGTTGCTAAAAGGGCTCTCATCTGCTAGCCAGATATGTGTGAAATAGGCAGCACTTGTACTCGATTCAGAAATAAATTTTAGGTTAGAACCCTTCATAAATGATACAAATTACAGTGCTGGTCACTTCTCTCTGGTCATAAGAGCAGGTTTTCATGCCTCGCACTGTTCAGCTGAAGGCAAATGCACATGAGAGATGTTAAAAATCACACCCACCCACAAACCGGGCAAGGAATTCTTTCATTTGGGAGGCCAAGATGAATATGTGGGCTGGTGAAGAGGTCTACTACAAGACCAGAGGTCCCTGAGAGCGGGGAAATGGGGCCACAGCAGACTTGGTACCAGATATATTCATATGCTCTGAAATGTCTCCTTCATGTGGGAGCACTGAAAGACTAGAAAGCTATAAAATTAGATGGCTATAAGTATACTTTTTTATATACAGAAGGTCCCAACTCAAGCCTCCAAGTGCATGGCAAATATTCCTTAATTAAGCCTCACTCGCACCCTGACAAGGTAGGCAACAGTACCAGGAATGGAGGCAAAGAGCCAGGAAGCGATTTGCCTGTCAAGAGAGCTAGAGCACACAGCTCCTTTTGCTTGCCACTAGCAGTGACTCTTGCTCATGCCACTCTGAACTATGCCCCTGCCTTACCATTCAGAGATGGATTATGGGTTTTTTTCTCTCTCTACAGCTAGTGATGAAACTTTAAGGAGGGATGTGCACAGTCCATATGATGGGGACAGTCCTCAAATGTGCTCCACTTGCTTTGTCTGTGTAGAAAAATCCTCAAGTTGGTGGATCTGCTCAGACCTTAAGGTGATCTCTGTGGACTGGTAGCCCCTGGGGAAAACCCTTGCCCAGACTACATGGTGCCCACCTGCTGTAATGGCCCTTTGGGGCTGTATCAGCTGTGGAAGAGTTAGGGGAGCCTCAGCCTACTCTAATTTTTTCTGACCAGAGAGGTGCTGCAGGCTACAGCACATGTGGCCATGTCCATCTCCAGACCCCTTTGTCCTTACAACCTTTGTGTGCTTCCAAGCTGCTGCTTCTCTGCCTTCCCACAATGCGCTGAAATGGTGACAGCACCAGCCAGTGCTGCGTTCAGATTCACATAAGTGAAAAAAACTCCGGGAGAGTGGCCACAAGAGAAGATGCTGCATGAGACCTTTCTAGTATTATCCACAGTCCCAAGAACATCTCCCAAAATGCAGAAAGCAAATGTGCAGCACCATCTGTAATTGAGGATAGCCATGTACACTTATTTGTAGTGTTGTTGTTGGCTTTGGATTTAGGATCTGGATACCTTGTTTGGGGCAGGGGGAGCCACCCTCAAGCTGACCACTACCTCTCCATTCGATAATAGGCAAATTTACTGATAGCAGAAAAAAAACCCATACAAACAATCAAGCCATTGTATATATCTGCAAAATCCTAGGGCTGTCTTCAGAGTCAAAGTACCTCTGGTCAGGACGCCGGCTCCACTCTGAGGTGTCAGCAGTCTGGAGGGGGGATGCCAAGGCCCACAGCCCCCCTCCAGTGGGGTGCATGAG
>NW_017729013.1:3698188-3698649 GCF_001723915.1 Gavialis gangeticus | reverse complement strand
ACTGATAGCAGAAAAAAAACCCATACAAACAATCAAGCCATTGTATATATCTGCAAAATCCTAGGGCTGTCTTCAGAGTCAAAGTACCTCTGGTCAGGACGCCGGCTCCACTCTGAGGTGTCAGCAGTCTGGAGGGGGGATGCCAAGGCCCACAGCCCCCCTCCAGTGGGGTGCATGAGATGGGCTGCTGGTATGGACTTAGTCCATGGTGGCCTTGGGGACCCTTCCCAGGGGATGGGGATGGGGACCCTTCTCAGGGAGGAGAAGGAGGAGGAATCTGGGTGAGGGGACCAAGATGGAAAGGAAGCGAAGGAGGGAGAGGGAGGGAAGAGACCAAATTAGGAGAAGGCCTGGAAGGCTATGTGGACGTGTGACTACAGAGAGACAGCCAACCAGAGATGGCCATGGATGAAAAGTTCTTTTCAAGTCTCTGCTTTTGTATTCTCCTTCCCCCTTGATGA
>NW_017729013.1:3693575-3698118 GCF_001723915.1 Gavialis gangeticus | reverse complement strand
TTCCAGGCCTTCTCCTAATTTGGTCTCTTCCCCCAAAACCAGAACTTAGGCCCCCTGTGGCCCTGGGGCCTTGTAGCTGGTGTCACTTATTTTGTGTTATGGGACAGTATGGTACATACTTCCTTGGTTTCCAGGCTGTTTTCTAGACTGTGTCCTTGTTGTGTTAGACAACCTGTCTGCCTTGAAGGCCGTGATCTTGTGTTATGGCATGCCCCCCTCAATTTTCAGGCCATGTCCATCCATTGGCCTGGTCATGCTAGACAGCTTGTCTGCTTCCAGGACTATATGGGACTTTGTGTGTGAAACCCAGCCTCTTACAAATCCATTAACTCCTGCTGCCCGTCTTGAACCCTTAAATGCATATATCTATACCTATAAGCCAATTCCCCCAAAAAACAGACCTTGACACACCATTTTTCAAGCCACCAGGTGTGACGCCAGAAATTGATTAACGTTCACACGACAGTCTCGTCCTAAGAAGATTATTCCCCTCTGCATGATTAAAACTCAAACTCGTCAAGAAAGGGTTTGGCCGCTCTTACCGTCTTTTGCTGAAGTCACAGGTGGAAGAACTGCTGACCCCTCCTGAGCCCTAAATTCGGTGTGTTCACCTTCCACACCTTGCTTCCATTTGTGTTTCAGGATGAAAAAGAGCAAGATTTAGGCTTTTTTCCCCCTACTATTTAAAATAGAAAATGACAGAAATTGTTAAATAGCTGGATGTTTTGTGAGGGGCTACTTTTGCTGAAGGAAAGGAGAGCATTGTATAGGATGAAAGGAAATGTCTGAGCCTCTAGCTGGGTGCAGAACAAAGCCTCTGCTTCTGCTGTTGCTTAGCCGAGCCAGCCAAAGTCCCTTAATAAAGTGATATAATGTATAAAATGGACAAAAACACAGCAGAGGCCCAACAGTTCCTCATGAAACCAGAGTTACTGTACTGGCATTGTCTGCTCAAAAGAGATTATTAGACGCTGGCAGTTTTAGGCTTTTTATGACATGACGCTTTGGTAATAATCCATGTGCAAGTTCTCAGCCACTCTTCTTGCTGATAATGGAATATATTATTGAGGCTTCACAGCTCTTTATCACAATGAGACCCCCACCCCTTCCAGCCCCCAACCCTCTGCTCTCTTCTGCAATCCAGGTGCAGGTGTCCAATCCACTTAAATGAACCAGGAAAGTAACCATTAATGTCAAAGTGCCGTTATTAAAGGCCAACCAACTCATTGTTCACTTTCCGAGCCCTGTGCTGCACTTTCTAAAGAACATCCAAGTTGACGTGAGCCTTTTAAAATAAATTAATTAGTAACATTTCACTTTAAGTAGCACCAACTTAATGGGCACTGCTGATGTACAGTATGTATTTACTTAAAGTCATTACAACATAATATTTACAGGATACTTACCATGTCTTAATTACTGTATAATGAACCTGATGACTATAATTTCACCGTTTCTCTCCTGACTGTAAAAGTTTTATCATCTAATGGGGGTGGGGGGAGGGGAAGAATTAAAATAAACTGGATGCACATTGAAAGCTTATTTTTTCCAATAGGAAACATAGAAATCATGAGAAAATGTAAAACAGGGGCTCCCAGTAAATCAAAAGCCACTAACAAATGCTTGGAGACACGCTATAATATTTTTATGAGCGTGTTTTACAACCCATTCATTACGCTGTCTGTCCTTCTGAAAGCTGGTTATTAGACTGACTGTGCAAAGTAACATGTGAATGTCTGAGCAACTAGCCATGAAATCATAACAAAGTTGAACATTTTTATTTTTGCTGGAGGAATTACGGCTTCCTAAATATTTGTCTGCGGAAAATTTGGCCAGATATTGTAAATCTAGTGTTTATATGCAGGGAAAGAGCTCAACTGTTGGGTTGTAATGGACTTCATTTCAGGGAGAAGTATACACCCCAGCCAGAGCTCCTCGAGGTATTATCTTTGAGATAATTTAGCACTGTCTAGAGACCCTAGGAAGCATAGCCACCACATCACCAGTCAGGGGCTCCCATGTCCCACCCAGCACCACTAACTGAGAATTTGTCAGCTGTGGGGGTTGAGTATCCCAGCTTGTCATCCAGGAGATGACCACTGGCATGTCAGCCAATAGAGAGATGAACAATATGATTAAGGAGGTGGATCCTCCCAGAAAAAGAGCCCCATGACTGCCCGGCAACCTTTCCTCCTTCTTACGCGAGTGACACGAAAAATCGGAACCGAATAACCCTAAAAACCTTCCCCTCGACCCACTCTGGCTTTGTGCAAGATGAGCACGCAACTGAGCCATAATGAGCACAAAAGGAAAAAAAACACGAGCATTCGGCAGCTAAGGAACATCGGTGTTCGGAAATTTCCTTTCCACTGCAACATTACAAACAGCTTCATATTCAAATGGCTGCCTATGATTGTCCAATTATTCACTGCGTTCTTTCTTTGATGGCACAGATGTTCCCAATTTCTTGTCGTAGAAGTCTTTCATCTAAAAAGTCGTTCTGCTTCAGAAATGCAAAATTCTCTACAGCTCACCAGGTTCTCTGATGGGTTTGCATAATTGGTCTTCAGTTTGCCTATTGTTTTGTAATAGAAAGCCTACGTGTAATTTCATTTTTTTGTCAACCTGCAGAAAGAGCAGAACATTCTACCATTTAAGTCATTCTCCTAATTATAATCTGAGCGGGTTGTGAATGCCTAGGTTTGATTATAAGGCACAGATTATGCTAAAAAGAACACATGCTTTCCATTTCCATTGTTTTAAACTCATTACAGGGCTGATCCTGCAAGATGTTCAACATCCTCAGCTAACACTGTATCCTTGTAAGAGCTTCCAGCTCTCCTAGGCTATAAACTACAAGATACAGTGACACTTACAGTACAGGCAGATTGTGAGAAACAACATGCTGGTCTTCATGTGTACATGAGGCCTATTTCCACCCTGGAGAAGGATGATGTAGGAAATCATATGTGATATAATGAAAGGAATGAAATGCAGGTGGTCTTGTGGCTGACTCAGAGGACTAGCAGCCAGGATCCGCCAAATTCAGAGCTGGCTTTGCTAGTTAGTGTCCGTGTACCCTTGAGTGAGCCACTCAGCTCTGTTATGCCTCAGTTTCCCCATAGATAAATTGTTATCACCTTCCAGGAATGGCATGTTGTATGGCTTAGGCAATGAATATTTGCAAAGCACTTTGAGGTCCTCTGACCAGAAATATATCCATTTGTACTACTGCTAATAATATTATTACGCAGACTGATAAGGGAATCTAAAGGCATCAATGAAATATCAATGGTTTATAGGGTTAAAATACGCGTGAATTTTTTTAAAACACAATAGAAACAGCAGTGACAACAAAAATCTTTGGTCAGGTCTGTTGCTTGATTTTATATGGTAAAATAGTAAATAGTGAATCAGAAAAGGTATGAATGTTCAATAGACATTTTTGGTCTGTATTTAGAACTAAGCAGGAAGACTAGACGCATCCAATCCATATGGTTTAGTGGTAGACTAGAAAGTATAAGGAGAATGTGGGCCACATCTGCTAAATTCAAACAATTAAAATAAAGCAGCTCAGATAATTTATATCTAAGCCTTAAAGAACTAGCTGAGGAGATCTCTGACTCTTTAATATATATTCACAATTCCTGGAAAACAATGGCAAATCCAGACTGAAGAGCTGATAATTTAGTTCCAGAAAGGAAAAAAAAAAGACTATAGTTTACTATAGTCCACTAAGTCTCATAAGAAGAAAACAGAACTTTAGCACCAAAAAATCAGAGGCCAGATACATAATTAATATTAATAAACAGCAGTGATTCATGGAAGATGAGTCTTGTCAAATGAGAACATTCAATGAAAGTCTTGGTTTTTTTCCTAGCCTTCTTTTTTTTAATGAAGTCACAGTTCTGTCAGTATAATATACTTATTTTTCCAAGACACTTGACTTGTTTAATATTAGGTGAATACTGTACATTGCATTGAATTAAGAAAATGTACATTCGATGCATTAAAAACTGGCCCTCTGATAGATCTCTGAATGTAGATGATAATAAGGAGACCTCAATGCAGAGGTGGTTCTCAGCTGGGTCCCCCAGCTGAAAAGTTATTCACCAAGTCTATTCAGTATTTTTCTTCCAGTGATCTAGATGGCACTGGTATATAAGTTTTACTCCAAGTATGCAGAGAACACACGGATTGGTGAACTATCAAATAATGGAGAGGATGGGCCATTGTTACGGCAATTCATAGTTTCATAGTAGGTAGGGTCGGAAGGGATCATCAAGTCTAACCCCCTGCCATGGGCAGGAAAGGATGCTGGGGTCAAATGACCCCGGCTAGGTGATTGTCTAGCCTCCTCTTGAAGACCCCCAAATTGTTTTGTTATAACCAGGGATCCCGGTTTTCCCTGATAAAAAAAAATTAGCAATTCTCGGACGTTATTAAAATGTAAGGCTCCTCACTTTTCCCCTCCTCCCCCCACCCCTTGCTGATGCCTCTCCCTCCCCCCCCGCCCGTCTTGCTGGTACCCCTCGCCCCCCAC
>NW_017729013.1:3692686-3693037 GCF_001723915.1 Gavialis gangeticus | reverse complement strand
AAGGGGGAAGGGGTGGGGGGGAAGGGCAGGGAAGGAGCCTGGGGAAAAGTGGCCCAGGGAAAAGCTGAGTGCAGGGAAAAGCGGACCCTCGCCTGCCCCATGACCAGCTCTCCATGCTGCAGCTGCTTGCAGCCTGCATGGGGCTGCCTGTTCCTGCTCCAGACAGCCCCGCGTGGGCTGCAAGCGGCTGCAGCAGGGAGCGCCGGGCACGGGGAGGATGAGGGGTCGCTTTTCCCCATGCTCGGCACCAGCTTCTTCCTTGCTGGCGAACAGGGGGTCGGGGCTGTGTGCTGCCCCCCGCCTGTACCGCAGGGCTGAGGGGCACTGGGAGTGAGTGGGCAGGGAGCCAGC
>NW_017729013.1:3691858-3692327 GCF_001723915.1 Gavialis gangeticus | reverse complement strand
CCCCCCCCCCCCGCCAGTCTTGCTGGTACCCCTCGCCCCCCACCCACAGCCCTCGACCTCCCTCCCTCCTTCATAGATTTCTAATAAACTCTGTGTTTTCATCATTGTGGTGAGATGCAAAACTATACTGCTAATCATTTTGATCATTTAATTAAATGTATTGATAGATGCACTGGTTAGGGCAGGGCTGGGGAAAACACAGCCCGCAGGCCGGATCCGGCCCACGAGGCTATTCTACCTGGGCCACGGGGCCCCTAAAAAATTTAGAAAATTAATATTTCTCTGTCTTTGGCTCCTGTCAAAAATGACAGGAACCAAGGGCAGTAGGATCCAGGGGAAGCCCGTCAGGCTCCCACAACAGCAGGGCCCCAGCTGGAAGCCCCAGCAGAAGCTTCTGGCCTGGGACCACATGGCTGCCCTGCACTGGAACCATGGGGAAGGGGGAAGGGGTTGGGGGGAAGGGCAGGGA
>NW_017729013.1:3681915-3691743 GCF_001723915.1 Gavialis gangeticus | reverse complement strand
TCCATGCTGCAGCTGCTTGCAGCCTGCATGGGGCTGCCTGTTCCTGCTCCAGACAGCCCCGCGTGGGCTGCAAGCGGCTGCAGCAGGGAGCGCCGGGCACGGGGAGGATGAGGGGTCGCTTTTCCCCATGCTCGGCACCAGCTTCTTCCTTGCTGGCGAACAGGGGGTCGGGGCTGTGTGCTGCCCCCCGCCTGTACCGCAGGGCTGAGGGGCACTGGGAGTGAGTGGGCAGGGAGCCAGCGGGAGCATGGGGCCTACACCAGTGTCCCAGGGCCAGTGCCGGCGGGGCCCAGAGCAGGGTGGCAGGAGTGCAGGGTCTCGGCTAGCAGGGGCTCTATGGAGCTGGGCCAGCTCCCCTCCTCTCCCTGCTGGTGCAGCCCAGCCCAGCTCCACAGACCCCTGCTAGCCTGTGCCCCACTTTGGGCCCCACCGGTGCTGGACCTGGGACATTGGTCCCAAGATGGTGGCCAGAGGCGAGGCACCTGTCAAGGGATGGGGCTACCCATGCAGCCCTCGACAGCCTGCCAAAACTTAGGTAAGCAGCCCTCTGCCTGAAATAACTGCCCGCCCCTGGGTTAGGGTGTTCTAAGGTGTGATCCCCAGTAAATACATCTAAGGTGAAAGCTAACTGCAGAAGAGGGAATTAGTCAATTAGTAACATAGCCAAGATACCTGTTTGCTAGACCAGAATATAACTGCAGGATCTGCTGGTCCCACCCACTGACACTGGGTATACAATGGCAAGGGAGCCTGCCTATGATTACAGTGATGTTATCCAAACAAATCAACAACCACAAAAAGACCACGTAGGAGTGACACACAATAACAGCTCTGTGGTGGTCTCTGCATTTGTCACAGGCCTTGTTCCCTGTATCAGATAAACTGATGCCTCAGAAGCAACCCTTGTACTATCCGTCTTAGAAGACAGTGCGGAAATAGATTTACCAAGTTACATGCATGTTCTCTAAGAAGATAACAAATGCCTTACTCAACAATACATCAAATATATATGTTCAGAGATGGGAAGGAACAGAGACTACCCAAATCTCTAAATCAAAGCACAAGGAGAATGCACTCTCAGCATTGAGACTGCCAATTGATGTCACAATGAATTGACAATTGCATTCTTTTAGATTTCAGGTACTCTTTGCAGACATCAAATAATAAAGCAGGCAAGCTGTCTTCTGTGTCAAAAGGACCTGCTCTCTGGTAGCAACAGCTTCCTTTTATGATGACGCAGAGAACAACAACAGCAGAACCCCTTAGTTCTCCTGTGTTAGCTTAAAAATGCACAGGGATGATAATATTTTGTTTCACTTCTGTGAGATAGTGCTCATGCTAAGCAAGGCCTAGCATAATTAACAACGCACTAAAACTCCCAGAATGCTTCAAGGAGGTTGAGAAGTCAGCGATTTGACATTCTGGTTTTCACCATCTGACCCTTGAATAAGAAAGCTGACAGTATGATAAAAATTGCAAGCAAAGCAAGTGTTTTTTTAGAAAATACGGAAATGCAAGGCTGAACCACAAGAAGAAAAACAACCATATATCACGCTGATAAAGTCTGGGGAGTATTATAAGTAAACTATTAGAAATTAACATAAGAAGCGTAACCAATTATAATAAAGAGCGTGTAGAATATAGATGAGTTAACTAGTAACCAATAGAAGTAAGAATTAGAAATGCATATGTATACATGTTATCATATATAAGTAATAGAAAAGTTATGTTAGATGCCTCACTCATACAGAGTGGGGACAGTTTTGTATCTTTTGTCTAAAAAAAGATAAGGGACTCCTTTTAAATGAGCTGTTGACCAGTTCTGAGACTACTGAATCAGGCAGCCGCACCTAGCCTTCGGGTTAGAAAGCAAGGGCTTGATTTGGGAACCTCGTGAACCAACAGACCTCCTTAGTTTATGACTTTGTGAAACAATAAAAGTTTTTAATTGAACATCCAGGTCTGAGCCTGTGCTTAATTCAGTCCTTACATAATTCGGCACGAACTCACACAACTTCCTTTTAAATAAAACCTTGCAAATAAGAATATCTGCTCCAACACCCATCTGCAATTTGGGGAAGAAGTTGGGCCTTTCTCACCGCTTCCTTACTGCCTATTTTGGGCTAGTTTTGCAAGTCTGCTCATTGAAATGCCCGCTTTTCATTTACATGTTGTTTTGGGTGAGGGTTAAAATCGTGCATTAGTCTAACACTGTTTCAAGCTTTGTATACGTCTGGAAAGAGGTATATATGCAAGGACCAGCATATGCATCTATCCCTGACTATGGAGGAAGTTTGACCCTACAACCATAGCCATAACTGCAAGATGTGAAACAGAACTATCTCTGAAGAAAACTAAGCCTAAGTGATTTGCCCAAGTAATGGGTAAACCCAGGACTTGAACCATCACTACCCCAGTGCCTTATTGTAATATTTTCCTTTCTCTCATCAGCAATATCCTGTAGTCAATTAATACTAATGCCATCAGATCATACAACTTGCCATCCCCACACTAATTATGTAGAAAGAAAAATGTAGGGCACAGTCTTGTTAAATCAACAGTGCTTTGTTATCTAACTATTAAAGGTTACCATTTTCTCCATATTGTGAGACCAGTGTTATAGCAGGTTGGAAACTAGTTTACAATCATTTTCACTGAATTTTCATACCCCCAAGGGTAGAAAAATGGCTGCAATTTTCCATAAAGTAGCAGTCCCTGGCACTCATCTCAGAAATGCCCAAAGTAATTAAAACACACATATATATTAAAATATAACATTCCTTATTTTCAAGGTGATAATTGCTGCTTCAAGCTGCTGGGCCAAACTAAATAGGAGCAGTTTTTCTTCACGTGGCAGCCGATGACTCTCGAGTAGTTTATTTGTGGCTACTTTTTGAATAGCACAGTTTTTAATTGCACAGTCTATTTTTACATGGTGCCTCTCTAATAATCAGTGTGGGCTAAAAATTCTGAGTGCACAGGGGGAAAAAAATCCATTCACTCTATTATTCTTCTGGACGACACAATTCAAAAGCCCTTTTCTGTGACAGTGTCAATAATTGTTTAATCCATGTAAAACAAGCTGCTTTCCACACTCACTTCATTGAGAAAACAGCAGTCTGTGTTCTCTGGTCATTAAAGACAACACAAACCTCATGGGCGCAGTGACACAGCTGATTGACTATTCTGTAGGCACAAAGCAAACAGGACTTAGCTAGTGACTGCCATGCAGAATACTGCAGGATTTTACGTCTGTCAGCTACCCACGTGTGTGATGATGCTGGATAATATTCAACCAACTGCCAGGAAATAAATAAAAAAAAAAAATAACATATCGTATTGAATATTCTGGACTGTTTATTTTAGGTGGCTGGGGGGTGGGCAATGAGCATATGTGCAACATGTTAACAGAGCCCGTTGCTCTTTTTGAGTTTAGGATGTTTAATTGACAGATAGGCTGTGTGCCAGCTGTGCTGCTTTGGATCAATGGGCACATCTAGAAGGCGAGCAAGGCAAAAACACAGTTAATAAACCCAAGGCGTAATTTTCAGCGTAAGACGGATGGTGTCAATGCTACCTAGGAACGCAGGGCTGGAAGGGGCCTCCCAGCCGCGGTGTAACTAGGATGAGGCAGCTGCCCCACGTCGACTCAGTGGGAGGCAGAAACCAGAAATCATCTCTGCCCCCATGTGAGAGCTGCGCCATGCACCCATCCACATCATTACGCTTCTGCCTCCAGGATCAGCATAGCCAATCTCTTGCAATCACTAGCAGCCATATAATAAACAGTTATCCAAAAGGGTCTACAAGAGCCTCCAACATAGCACTTTCCACCCATCACAAGCATGCTGCACCCACTGATATCTCCTAACAAATGTAGGATCTGCAGTACAAACCGATCTATGGGAAAAGAACGGGCTGAATTGACTCCTTAAATGCTCAGTGCTATTGTACATGCTAGAGCAGGGGTGGGCAAAGTGCGGCCCGCAGGTCAGATGCAGCCTGCCAGGCCATTCTATCCAGCCTGCGGGGCCACTAAAAAATTTAGAAAATTGATATTTATCTGCCCCTGGCTGCCTGTCATGCGGCCCTTGATGGCTAGCCAAAACTCAGTAAGCGGCCCTCCGCCCGAAATAATTGCCCACCCCTGTGCTAGAGGGGTACACATGTTAACCGCTCCTCAAACAGGGGCCTGTGCTTGCAATCTGTACTTGTGCACATCAGCCTTACTCACACTTGCTGACTTCACTGGCATTGCTTCTTAAGGATAAGCCCAGCAGTCAATGGAGAAGGGACAGGGACAGGAACAGGAAGGCTAGTGTTGCACATAAGGAACTGGACTGGGACCTGCATTCTCCTTCTGGCTCTTCCACAGATTCCTGACGGGACCTTGATCAGGTCATTCAATTCAGGCTCTGTGCCTCTGGTTCCCCTACTTGTGCCCTTTGTCTTTGAGCTGTAGGAGTAGTGGTTATCTCCTAACAGGTGTATGCACAGCATCTGGTATTCTGGGGTCCATATCTCAGATGGGACCCCCATATCTATTGTAATATAAAGAACTATCAACAATTGCCTGGAAACCTCAGTGCTGTGTTTTTGTGCCTACTTTTATGACCAATGGGGGCTGGTTATCACTTTCCAGAAATTCAATCTGATTTTGTTGTTGGTTTGTTTTTTTTTTGGTAGCGCTGCACTTCCCAGCCTGTCCTTGCCTGTCTCCTTGCACATTATTTGTTACTCTATATCCGCATCATGTCTCAGGCCAGAACAATATGCAGCCTGAACTGGATTAGTCTGGTGGTACTGATTTGACATGATCAGGCGATGCCACACTTCTGATCTGAAAGTAAATGAGAGAGTCTGTTTTCCTTTATAAGTGCATTGTGAGCTTTACTGCTTAATATTAAAGCTGCATTGTGAAAAGTGGCCAATAAATGGCTAATAAAAGCAGAGTTTACAGCTTGTAAAGTGCATCAGTACTTTACACTGGTTTGCCTAGGAAGATTTATATTTCTCTGGGGCCTAGAACTGCTAGTATTCCTCCTCCCCGCCACCCCATTTTTGGACCCATTAAAGATAATGATGTGGACAAATATCCTTTGTGATTAGATCTGTGTGATCTTTCCAAAGGAAAGGAATGCCAGGGTACAAGAATAGATATTTGACTGCTTGTTAGCATCCTGGAAGGATTTGAATGGAGTTCAGTGGCAGGCAAGCACCCCAGAGATGCTGCTCCTGCTTATTGCCACACTACACTAGGTTTGCTGGGGTGTGGAGACCAAAGCCCTGAGGTAAGTGGGGAAGAGGAAGACCTGGAGGAAGAGCAAGCAGGAGGGCGCAACAGGGGAGGTGCTCTCATACTGCCTAAGAAATCAGGGCAATCAACTAGATACCTCAGGTGCCTGGACACAAGTGCACGGAGCCTGGGAAATGAGCAGGAAGAATTGGAAATCCTTCCACAGTCACAGCACTGTGGTGTGACTGGAATAACAGAGACTTGGTGGGAGCTCGCATGACTGAAGCACTGCCATGGATGGGTACAAACTGTTCAGGAAGGACAGGCAGGGGAGAAGAGGAGGAGGAATTGCAGTTTAGGTAAAAGAGCCACTGGAGATAGGACTGCTGAGAGTCTCTGTGTTAGGGTCAGAGGGGAGAGCAACAAAGGTGATGTCGTGGTGGGGGTCTGCTATAGACCACCAGACCAGGAGGAAGTGTTGGATGAGGCTTTCTTCAAACACCTAGTGGAAGTTACCTGATCACAGGCCCTCGTTCTCATGGGGGACTTCAGTGACTCTGACATCTGCCAGGAGGGCAATGCAGCAGCGCACAGGCAATGCAGGAGGTTTTCAGAGAGCACTGGGGACAACTTCCTGGTGCAAGTGCTGGAGTGGCCAACTGGCGGCCGTGCTCTTCTTGGCCAGTTGCTCACAAAGAGGGAAGAATTGGTGGAGAATGTAGTAGTGGATGGCAATTTGGGCAGCAGCGACCATGAGATGATTCAATTCAGGATCCTGAGGAAAGGAAGGATGGAGAGCATCAGAGTAAGGACCCTGGACTTCAGAAAAGCAGACTTCAACTCACTCAGGGAATTCATGGGCAGGATCCCCTGGGAAGCCAGACAGAGGGGGACAGGAGTCCAGGGAAGCTGGCTGTACTTTAAAGAAACCTTACTGAGAGTGCAGGAACAAACCATCCTGCAGGAAGACTAGCAAGTGAGGCAGAAGAGCAGCTTGGTTTAGCAGGGAACTCTTCAGTAAACTAAATCACAAAAAGGAAGCTTATAAGAAGTGTAAACTTGGACAAATACCTAGGGAAGAATATAAGAGCAGTGCTCAGGCACGCAGGGATGAGATCAAGAAGGCCAAAGCACAATTGGAGTTGCAGCTAGCAAGGGATGTGAAGGGTAACAAAAGTTTCTACAAGTATGTCGGTAGCAAGAGGAGGATCTGGGAAAATGTGGGTCCCTTACTGAATGGGGGAGGCAACCTTGTGACAGAGGATGCAGAAAAGGCTAAAGTGCTCATTGCCTTTTTTGCCTCAGGCTTCACAGGCAAAGGCAGCTCCAAGACTACTGCACCGGGCAGCATAGTTTGGAGAGAAGATGAGCAGCCAACAGTGGTGAAAGAACAGCTTAGGGACTACTTAGAAAAACTGAACATGTACAAGTCCATGGGGCTGGATGGGATGCATGTGAGGGTGCTGATGGAGTTGACTGATGAGATTTCAGAGCCACTGGCCATCATCTTTGAAAACTTGTGGCAATCAGGAGAGGTCCCACATGATTGGAAATGGGCAAACATAGTGCCTATATTTAAGAAAGGGGAAAAGGAGGATCTAGGGAACTACAGACCAGTCAGCCTCACCTCAGTCCCTGGAAAAATCATGGAGCAAATCCTCAAGGAACCCATTTCTAAGACCTGGAGGAGAAGAAGGTGATTAGGAGCAGTCAGTATGGATTCATCAGGGGCAAGTCATGCCTGACCAACCTGATTGCCTTCTATGACAAGATGACTGGCTTTGTGGATGCAGGGAGACCAGTGGAAGTGGTGTACCTTGATTTTAGCAAGGCTTTTGATACGGTTTCAACACAACATTTTCACAGGCAAGCTAAAGAAATATGGGCTGGATGAAAGGACTGTAAAGTGGACAGAAAACTAGCTGGAGCATTGCGCTCAGAGAGTAGCAGTCAATGGCTCAAAGTCTAGTTGGCAGCCAGTGTCAAGTGGAGTCCCCCAGGGGTCAATCCTGAGGCTGGTTTTGTTCAATAACTTCGTCAATGACCTGGAAGATGGCATAGAGTCACCCTCAGCAAGTCTGCAGATGACACCAAGCTGGGGGAAGTAGTAGATGCACTGGAGGGTAGGGCTAGGATTCAGAGTGACCTAAACAAATTGGAGGATTGGGCTAAAAGGAACGACACAAGGTTCAACAAGGACAAGTGCAAAATCCTGCACTTGGGACAGACCAATCCCATGCACCGGTACAGGCTGGGGGCTGACTGGCTGGGGAGCAGCTCTGGGGGCTACAGTAGACAATAAGCTGAATATGAGCCAGCAGTGTGCCCTTGTTGCTAAGAAGGCTAACAGCATCCTGGGCTGCATTGGTAGGTGTGTTGCCAGTAGGTCAAGGGAAGTGATTATTCCCCTCTATTCAGCACTGGCGGGGCCACATCTGGAGTCTGTGTTCAGTGTTGGGCCCCCACTACAGAAAGGATGTGGACAAATTGGAGAGAGTCCAGCAGAGGGCAACAAAAGTGGTTCGGGGGCTGAGGAACATGACTTATGAGGAAAGACTGGGGGAACTGGGCTCATTTAGTCTAGAGAAGAGGACACTGAGAGGGGACTTAATAGCAGCCTTCAACTACCTGAAGGGGGTTCAAAAGAGGATGGAGCTACACTGTTGTCAGTGGTGGCAGATGACAGAACAAGGAGCAATAGTCCCAAGTTGCAGCAAGGGAAGTTTAGGTTAGATATTAGGAGGAATCTTCTTACTAGAAGGGTAGTAAAGCACTGGAACAGGTTACCCAGAGAGGTGGCGGAAGTGCCATCCTTGGAGGTTTTCAAAACCCGGCTAGACAAAGCTTTGGCTGGGATGATCTGGCTGGGGATGGCCCTGCTTTGGGCAGGAGGTTGGACTAGATGTGACCTCCTGAGGTTCCTTCCCACCCTCATTTTCTATGATTCTGCAGAGTGCACCGGGCAGCCTTACTGTTCCAGTGCTGCCATAGAGAGCAGCTAGACTGGTGCTAGGCTCCTGATCAGCTTCATACTCAAAAGTCCTCAGTATAAAATTAACTACAAGCGTCACTCTGGAGGGCAGGAACAGCTTTGTGAGAATGGCAGGAATGATGGCATGCCAAAGACTTTGCAGGAGACGAGACTATAAGATCATAATGTTCTCTTCCATCCTTCAAATTTACGAATCTACTATTTCCCAACCTTCCCAGTTTTGAGGTTAATGCCTGGGTGAATATCCCATTGAGGATGGACATTTACTAGTCATGTTTTCTTTAACTGTTCCCTTTGCTCACTCTTAGTGGTAGCCTTTTGGGATGCTCATCTGAAGTGAACCAGTAGATCTGGTGTTGCCCTCACAGAGACATGCACAGCAGGGGCCTTTTCAAGTGAAATGCTGATGCAGGCTGGCATATTCCAGATTGTTATCGTGCCCATTGTAGTTAGCAGCATCAAAAACTGACACTGCACAGCATACTTGGAACCAACATCTGATCTTTAATTAAAAACTTCACCTGAAGGTATTTCTCACACACACACACATACACACACACACACACACACACACACACACACACACACACACACACACACACACACACACACACACACACACACACACACACACACACACACACACACACACACACACACACACACCCGCTCATGCACACAGGCACACCAGGCACTTGTACTGCTAGTTCATCAGAGCTGACCCAATTCTCTTCCTTTGCCCTCACAACAGTTCATTACATTGTCCAGCACTTTTGAGCCAAAGTAAAGTAAGATTTATAGGTTGCCTGAGGATAATCATTTCAAGAGAAAAGATCAATGATATGCAAGTCAGTAGAAAGAGCAGTGAGTTCCAATAGCTGCCTTGTTAGAAGGCATCAAATACATCTTTCCTCCATCAACTATTTAAAGCTAGAAATTATCATTAACCTTAGCTGTAACTAATTGCTGATAGAATGGTCAATAGTGTTTAACATGCATTGTGGTGCCTCCCCCTTAGACTATTTAAGGATGCAGATGTGCTAATGGTTTAAAGCCAGTTGCACACTAAGGCTGCCAGCATCTGAACAACTCATTTCAGGCACTTCCAAATCCAATGACGTTCTTTCCCACACCCTCAGCTACTGCTATAGTAGACCTTCCAGTTCCCAATGCACAGTCTCCACTGCCAGGAGCTGTAAATGAAAAAACACAGCAGAGGAACTCTGAAAAAGAAATTCATGTGCGTGTGCATGTGTGTGTGCAGGTGTAGCTGCGCTGTTTTGCTAGCAAAGAGTGCAGTCACAGCCTTGCCTGATCCGCCACATTATGAATACAAAACAGAGTGCCAGTCTGCCACTGTCACGATCTCCATTGTCATAGCAGTCGGCGTACAGTTTGCAACACATGGTCATTGAAACCAATGGCACTAGGTGCGTGCTCAAAGTCAACTGTGTGCTTAGATGCTTTGCTGTCACCTGCAGATGTTATGGCTGCCTCTCTGTGCCTGCCCTACACCGGGTTTCTCTGTGTTGGCTTCCGTGTAGACACGTTTACACACTGAGCTCAGGACTTCCACAGCAGCATGGCTGCTCCACATGGG
>NW_017729013.1:3675098-3676915 GCF_001723915.1 Gavialis gangeticus | reverse complement strand
AAACACTGAGCTCAGGACTTCCACAGCAGCATGGCTGCTCCACATGGGCTAGACCCAGATGTAATGTAGTCCCCACACTGCAGCACACAAAGTCTCAGGTGGCTTATTGGTGCACTCCCAGTGCTGTTTTAGGGCAGCTGCACATTGCAGCTATTTTGGGGTGTAGCATGAAGGGGTAAGCCCAGCCTATAGCATCAATGAGAGATTCTTCCAGGGGACCATTTCTTACTGGGGGGAAGTTACTAAATCAGTTATTGGTGGAGGACAAACCATAGAGTCTAGGCTTGCAGCAGCGGGATTTTCATTAGTCCTTACCTCTCATCACAGACGTGAATGGGCTTTGGATGAGGCCTTGAATGAACAACCACAAAGTGTCATGTTCCTACATAGCTTAAACTAGTACCACTACTTTGTCTTAGAGTCACAGGTCACCTGCTTGTAGCCTATATGTGCTCTTCACCTGCACACCAAGTCTGGATCCATTTTGCCAGCATCACTAACTGCTGCTTTCCCAACATTGCCAACTGTTGCTTTCCCAACACCGCTAACTGTTGCTTTCAAAACTGTGCGTGAAAGCTTTAATTCTTCTCTTGCAAGAATTGACGATGCGGATTCTACCTGCTGGGTACAGGGGTCAGACTAAGGCAATTTTTTTTTCATCCGCCTTGAGGAGCTGACACCCTCGGTACCTGTCACTCCGAAACACTGGCAGTTCTGCACTAACACATCCCGCTGCTGTTTTCCCTTTGTAGCGCTCCCTGTTACATTTGGAACAAGCTCGGCTGTTGACAATTTCAATCCGCCCTTCTTTCTTCCCAGCCTCTCGCTGTTGCTGAATCACTGACATTTTTTTCTCAAGCTGCCTACATTTGGTGTTTTACTGCCGGCTGCATGTGTCCCCCTCAGTTTAATTACTTCTGCTGTGTCTAGCACTACATGCACTCTAATGTCTCAGAGACTGCTTGCAATTAAAATAAAAAATAAGCAATACGTTACAGGTTACAACCCAGCCAATCTCCATGCATTGTTATTCATCACAGCTTTGTCCTTTTAGCCATTCAAGTGGTTTGTAGCCCACGCTGTAATGAGCAACGGCTCAGCCGTAGTCACTAGAAAAAAAAACAATGCAAAACTACTCTCTTTGTAGCATTTCAACAAATGCCGTTTCCTGAAAAGCACTTTATTTTTTTTTACTTCTCTGATTGCCAAAAAAAAAATATCAAAGCTTTTAACTCCTGATTTCCTGATTAAGAAGATTAAGCTTTTCCCTGATCATGTTTTAGAAGGGTTCAGTGCAACGGTGGGCAACCTTCTTTCTGCATTAATCGAGTTTCATCGCATTTAGGGCCTGGAAAGACTTGCACAGACTGTAGGTGCTGGAGGGTGGCAAAGTGCTGCAGGTTCTGGCCCTGGTATGTCAAAGTCCTTAGACATGTATGTAGCTTACTGAAATCAGAAGGGCCAGAGTGTCCGCTACCCCCTCACTGAAGAAGCTGAGCAGTAACTTCTGCTTTTTGTTTTCATTGCTCAAAAAAAGCCCCATCTCCATCATTTCAGAAAAAAGGAATTTGAAACATTAAAATGAAACAGGTCATGCAGAGAACAATAAATGACTTGGGAATGTTCAATATACCTAGCAGTTCCAGACAGTGGGGTTTTACTCTTAGGAACACAAAGCAAATCCACTTGCAACAATAAAAAGAATTTAATTTTGATGCAGGGCTTCAGATGAACAGTTCTGGAGCCTGAAATCTCCTTTTTATTCACTGAATTGAACCCAGCAGAAACAATTGCCCAGCTTTGCCAATAACTCCAGA
>NW_017729013.1:3668694-3670098 GCF_001723915.1 Gavialis gangeticus | reverse complement strand
AATTACTGTAGCATCTAAAGAAAACAGGCAAGCCTTTTACTGTTTCAGGCCAAATCCCCAAATATCTGAGTCCAAGTTTCTGGTTGGTTCCCATTTCTGTTATTGTCAGTCCATTATTGCAACTGTTTCTTTACAGTGGAAAAAAATCGCAAGATATAGGTCATGCTCAAAGCTAGCAGGTCTCCCCCTCTCAAATCACAGCTTTCCTGTGTTCTCTTGTTTTACACCTCACAGGGTGGAGGCCCACAAGAATACACATGGCAGCGCGACGGTGGCTTGGTTTCGTCCACAGCAAATGCAGAGCAAAGATAGGTGCCATTGTTCACTTGCTGGAGTGGCAAATAGCATCAACCCCAATTGACACTTGAATCCGTGAGCGCTTTCCTCTGTAGGAATTCACAAGACAATTGCTTAATCTTTTCTGACACGCTTTTGGGGTTTAAATAAAAACTCCCTGCTTATTCCTATCCCCAGACCCTGCGATCCAGAGATCTGGGGAATTAAACTGTTGATGAACTCTTTTCTTTTAAATGATTGCAATGGAACATAACAGAGAGTCTCTTAACCAAGATAAATGAAGCCTAAATATGCTGTGTGATACTGATGTCTCTTTTTAAAGAGACCTGCATGGCAATTTCTTGCTCTCTTCCAAGCCAAGACCAAACAAACTGTTCTGATGGGGGATACTGTAAATGCTCTCTTTCCTACATTTAAATCTGACTACTGCGGACTGAGCTCTTAGGGGCTGATCCCTGGGTCTGTTCCGTTCACTAGGAAAAGCTCCCCACTGAAATCATTCATCCAGGGTCGCAGGAAGGAAGGATGCCTGCTGATAAGGTTTGATCCTAATCATCATCAGCACTAAAACGGGTAAGAACTGCAGGATCCTAGTGCTCTTCAGAATCAGGATTATGTTGTGTTAGATCTGCTTTCCAGCAACAGGGAGCCAAATTAATGACGGTACCACATAGCTGCCTCCTATCCTTCAATCCATCCTGTCTCTAGCAGTCTTGAGCAAACAGTAATAGCCCATGTGCTCTGGACAGGGTGGGATCGTGTTGCAGGGGTGGAGGCACATGATGGAAACCTCCCTGCCAGTCGCTCCCTCCCTGGGAAGCACCAGCTGGAGCACCTGCTGGAAAGGGGTGAAGATTTGGGGGGACAGCAGTGAGATCCAGAGGTGCCTTGACTGGTGCTTCTCAGAGGCCGCGTTGTTGTCTCTTGTACTGAACGGCAGACTTTCAAACGAAAGGAGAAGAGCAGGAACAGTGCCAACTCTCTGATGACTTTAATGTTCGAATGTGTTGAACATTCACAGGCCACAGAACTGTGCTAAGTGAACCAAATGTGCCTCCCCAAAGCCATATGCTGTGCCACATTCCAGCTGCATCCCTCTTGAAAAGC
>NW_017729013.1:3668039-3668318 GCF_001723915.1 Gavialis gangeticus | reverse complement strand
ATGCTTTTTTTTTTTTTTTTGCTAGGTTTGCTCAAAAGTGCAAATGGCAACAGGGATTTCAGCAATCTGTATGGACATCATGGCCTAGAGAACCTCAAAGGTGGGTCCTAATTCCTCAGTGGGAGTTGGGAGCCTACAGACATTGTGAGAATCTGGCTTCTAGCTACTAGGAATTGGACTGAAACCATCAAGTCACTTCACAAAGGTCAGAGAATATGCTTAATGTTTTTATCTTTCAAAATGTTAAATATATATGTGCTATCCCCCTACATCTCCCAC
>NW_017729013.1:3655796-3663039 GCF_001723915.1 Gavialis gangeticus | reverse complement strand
TCCCATTTCTGTTATTGTCAGTCCATTATTGCAACTGTTTCTTTACAGTGGAAAAAAATCGCAAGATATAGGTCATGCTCAAAGCTAGCAGGTCTCCCCCTCTCAAATCACAGCTTTCCTGTGTTCTCTTGTTTTACACCTCACAGGGTGGAGGCCCACAAGAATACACATGGCAGCGCGACGGTGGCTTGGTTTCGTCCACAGCAAATGCAGAGCAAAGATAGGTGCCATTGTTCACTTGCTGGAGTGGCAAATAGCATCAACCCCAATTGACACTTGAATCCGTGAGCGCTTTCCTCTGTAGGAATTCACAAGACAATTGCTTAATCTTTTCTGACACGCTTTTGGGGTTTAAATAAAAACTCCCTGCTTATTCCTATCCCCAGACCCTGCGATCCAGAGATCTGGGGAATTAAACTGTTGATGAACTCTTTTCTTTTAAATGATTGCAATGGAACATAACAGAGAGTCTCTTAACCAAGATAAATGAAGCCTAAATATGCTGTGTGATACTGATGTCTCTTTTTAAAGAGACCTGCATGGCAATTTCTTGCTCTCTTCCAAGCCAAGACCAAACAAACTGTTCTGATGGGGGATACTGTAAATGCTCTCTTTCCTACATTTAAATCTGACTACTGCGGACTGAGCTCTTAGGGGCTGATCCCTGGGTCTGTTCCGTTCACTAGGAAAAGCTCCCCACTGAAATCATTCATCCAGGGTCGCAGGAAGGAAGGATGCCTGCTGATAAGGTTTGATCCTAATCATCATCAGCACTAAAACGGGTAAGAACTGCAGGATCCTAGTGCTCTTCAGAATCAGGATTATGTTGTGTTAGATCTGCTTTCCAGCAACAGGGAGCCAAATTAATGACGGTACCACATAGCTGCCTCCTATCCTTCAATCCATCCTGTCTCTAGCAGTCTTGAGCAAACAGTAATAGCCCATGTGCTCTGGACAGGGTGGGATCGTGTTGCAGGGGTGGAGGCACATGATGGAAACCTCCCTGCCAGTCGCTCCCTCCCTGGGAAGCACCAGCTGGAGCACCTGCTGGAAAGGGGTGAAGATTTGGGGGGACAGCAGTGAGATCCAGAGGTGCCTTGACTGGTGCTTCTCAGAGGCCGCGTTGTTGTCTCTTGTACTGAACGGCAGACTTTCAAACGAAAGGAGAAGAGCAGGAACAGTGCCAACTCTCTGATGACTTTAATGTTCGAATGTGTTGAACATTCACAGGCCACAGAACTGTGCTAAGTGAACCAAATGTGCCTCCCCAAAGCCATATGCTGTGCCACATTCCAGCTGCATCCCTCTTGAAAAGCAAACATGCTCTTTAAAAAAAAAAAAAAAAAATCCTCTTGTTGAACTGTAGATGCCAGATGTCACTGTTAGTCACCAGGAGTTTTGCGGAAGAAAATTAATGGCTAACAGTGGAGAAGTGAATCCACAGGGTAGCAAAAGTCTACCGAAGGTGGGAAGCTGTCATCTTCTCCGAGGTGCGATAGCTGGGATTTTCAACAGCACTTAGGATGGGAGTCCCAGCCCTTCTTTGGTACCTTTTATTCTTTAGCTGGAGAAGTTCACAAGGGTCCTTAAAGCTGTGGTTCAGGAAATGAAGATAATCACAGTTTTGTCCATTATGTGCCTCGATCTGAAAACATGCAGACATCTTGTGAGATTAGAGCCCAGCTCTCTGTTCCTGCTTCTGCCAAAGTAGGTTTATATTCCCCATGTGTATCAGCATAACCAGTCAAATTTTCCTGGGTAAAAGCCCATAGAAAAAGCATTACTGAAATGTATTTTTTATTTGTTTGTTTGTTTTTGAGGCAGCACCAATGCCATAAACAAATTAGAGACATTATTCACCATATGCTCAAACAAATTGAAGCAAAGCACGATTTACAGTTTTGAACGTGATGGAAAATCCAAGGAGTTCACAATGCCGCCCTCCCCCTGCTCCCTGCCCCAAAGCTGGGTATGTTTTTATCTGGTCAAACAGAACCGGTGTTTCAGCTTGTGAAACAAAGAGGTGAGATGCACCGAACAACTGCTACATCCTCGAGGAGCCGCCACCGCGGAATTGAAACAACAGCACAGGAACTCAGCCGCTGACCTCTTCGGCAGGAGAATGATTTGGCTGCCTGTTTAAAATCCTCCTCCCCGCTGAGTGCAGGATGCATTGACTCACTGGCTCTGACCCAGAAAACCACCCCTCGCAGTGATTAATGCTTTTGGAGCCCAATCAATGCAGATGCATTGAAGGGTCCAGAAAGAAGGATGTTTCAATGACAATATTAATTTGTAAACTTAGACCCGGCAGACAAGTAACCGACCTTTCTCTTAGGCTACTCAGTAAAGCTCGAAGGAGGCATCTTGGCAGGCCAACTCACCTGCCCGTTGTTGGGCTGGAAGGGCCTAGATTGTCTGAGATAAAATAAATGGAAACAGAATATGGCAGCAAAAGGATAGCAAGTGATTGCTGTTGGTCTCTGCTGCAGCTGGACCAGGCTTCTTGTCAGGGATGCCAACCCGGCCGACTAGCCTGGGCCCAGTACTGCGGCAGCCGTGCCTGCAGCAAGCCCCAGCTCAAGGGTCAGCAACATTTTGGGGCAGAGTGCCAAAAACACCTGCAATCTTGACTTGTAAGCATGCCGGGGCAGACAGCAGGGGCCCAACCCTTGTTGTGGCAGCACAGCCTTCCCCGCTGTCTACCCCAAGGCACACATGCCAAGCAATGCCTTTGCATGCCATGCTCTGGCACCTGTGCCAGAGGTTGCCTACCCCTGCCCCAGCTAATGGGCTGGGCCCCTATCTAGAGCAACAAGCCTCCTGACTGGCACTGGATGCACCACCTCTTCATTTAGCGCCAGCTGGGGCCCTGGGCCTCCAGCCCACTCAGCAGTCCTGCTGTGGCAAGCCTCCTGGTT
Organism: Gavialis gangeticus; assembly: GCF_001723915.1. NCBI lineage: Eukaryota > Metazoa > Chordata > Crocodylia > Gavialidae > Gavialis > Gavialis gangeticus. The sequence continues at coordinate 3,660,118 of NW_017729013.1, read as the reverse complement.
CCTGCACCCTGCTTCATCTGGTTCCTGACCCTTTGTTTTGGCTTAGTTCTGGGCTTTGCCTTCAGGTTTCCCTCTGGTTCTGGTTCTTGGCTCCTGACCCTGGTTTGGCTGTTTCTGGACTTTGCCCTGTGGATTGCCCCCAGGATTGATACTTGCCATCTAACCCCTGGATCCTGACCTTGGACTGTGTGGTGGACTCTGCTTCTGGATCTCCCTGTGGCTTTGGTTGGCTGCTGCCCTTTGACCCAGCCCCTGGCCCTGGTTTCCCTCAGTGGCCTAATAATTAGGCCAGAGTGCCTATGCCCCAGTCCCTTAACACTTCTGGTGCCCTTTAGAGTTAGGGTTAGTGTTATAAGACTCTATATACCCTTATAGATGATTCTGTTTCTCTTCTCGGAGCTACAAGGGTGGGTTTAATCAGCGTGACACACCTATCTCTAAGCCGGTGGTGCCCTCATGTATTGAAGAGAGTCTGGCCTCATGGAAGGGGAGGGTCTCAAAGCTAGGATGGCTCAAGCACGCGCTGTGCAATAAACTCCCATTTCCCAAGCAGAAGCCCAGTGTGCATTACACAATGCTGCCTCAGACAATATTGCGGATTAGGCCTTTGAATGTGTGGTGCTGCAGCCGTGTCTTGAATACGCAGCAGCTTCTAGTGCATGCTTCCAGGTGAGCTCCTGGGTTCAAATTCTGCGGAGAGCACATGATGGTCTATGAGGCAATTGCCCTAGTGCCAGAGCAGCATAGGGCTGGCGTATGCAAGCTCTGTGGTCCTCTCCATAAAAAGAGGCACTGCACACTACAGGGCACATCGGGGGAGTATTTAGGGATGACGGACAGTTTGGGTGGGAAGGAGGCAGTAGTTACAAAGCAGTCTGCTAGAAGCTGCTATAAATTATGAACGTGTGCAGATCATATATGAATCCTTGCAGGGGCCCGTGGGAGTCCCTGTAATACACCAGGTTTCCAGGGGTAGTCGGCTGCAACACAGCCTCTGGTTCCTAAATACAGACTCTGTTTTGAGCCCACAGGGGGAGGTCACAATGGTCAGTACACTCTGCATGGCTGGATCTACCCTGACTGACAGCAGACGGCACTTGGCGGTTGCATTAATCAATAATCATTGAAGCTGCTGTTACATCAGTATGGCACACTCATAGCCAGCACTGGTCCAGTTGCACTACAGTTATATCCACCTTAAGAAAAGCACTCACGCCAAGCGACTGTGAGGACAAAGTACCTTTGATCTAGTATCTTTGGCTAAGGAGGTAAAAAGTGTGTCACCCCTTTTGAAGAGTGGCAATGGAGGTAATTGCATAGTCCAGCTGAGTTAAACAGAATAGCAGCAATAAAAATGTTGTATTGCTTCTCCCTTCAAAGGCAGTGAATTCAAATTCTCCTGCTACCCAGGGCTCTGTGCTGCTGTTTGCCAACCTGGTGGCGATGAGATTAGAGATCTTCGGAAATAAATTCTGATACTTTCTCCACTCTCTAGCAGTCACACTTGACTTTTGGTTTAATGTATACTTGTATATATTCATGCACCTAGTTCTTGCTCGGAGATTCAAAGCGCTGAACAGAGGAAAATGATGCAGTAGTTGGGGTACTATCCTGAGACTTGAGAGGCCTGGGTGTACATCCCTGCTCTTCCCTTGTACTGTGAGGGGAGCCTGGTGGCACATGTCAAATGGAGATAGTAGTGCCTCCCTATTCCCTGGGGGTGATATAAGGAAAAATACCTAAAAGATTATGAGGTGCTCAGGCAGCAAAGGAATCAGCAAGTACCTTGCAGAGCTAGGAGGGTGATCTGTTGACCGGACAATCGACTCCTAAGTTCGGTTCTGGGCTCTGCCACTGACTTGTGTCCTTTGGCTCCAGAAAATCATTTCTCTGTACCTGTTTATGCATCTCTAAAAACGGGTATTATGAAATGCAGATGTAATCAATAGCATGTGTTAATACCTGTTCCTGCTCTTGGGAGCCAAGAGAATAGACAACCTGTCACACTTGCATAAAAAAAAAACAGGACTTCTTGGCATTTATCAGCAAGGGCCTCATTTTACCACATCTAGTCTCATCAAGTAGCATCTTACTCCGTGACTGGTTCTAGTAGCCAAAAGGGTGCCAGGCTGCCCCTTAATGTGTGTAAAGCCCTTCCTGTTCTTCTCGTGAATGGCTGAGATTGCTATTTTTTTTTAATTAGAGCACATAAATACTGGCTCCTGTTCCCAGCTTCTCCTTCTGATAACACTTCAGGCACCATAGACATTAGGCAGCACTATTATTCATGATAATTTCAATACGCTATAGGAACAATGAGCAAATTCTTATTCTCTGTCCCTCTCTCCAACCTTCACCCTTATCCTTGCTTGGATTTCCCTTTCAGTGCCAGCATTAGGAAGGTCTTTTGCTGTACAATTAGCCATCCACCTTTGACCCTTGATTCTCATTCTGAATGGATCTGCTCACACTTGCACATGTTTTCCAGTTGCTTGAAGACTGACAGTCTTTGGGCCATTGACTTTGGTGAGATGTCTCATATGAACGAAGGTTGCTGTTGTGAGTAAAGCGGGTTACGTTACAGGACAGCGTGTTCAGAAAGAGGATGGAAAAGGCAATGGGAAGAAATTACAATTCTGTGGCTACAAGGAACAAAAGTCCCGAAGAACGAAAACATGGGCCCGCACCTCTGTGTGCGTTTAAGTTTCAGGTTCAGCTCTCGGAATAGGAGCACAGGTCTTTGAAGCATCACGTGCCTGTCATTGGCAGTCTCCTTCTGCTGACCCTCGTAATGACACTGTTGCAGGCTCTGCAGCAAGCTTGCCCCTGCACGTGAAGGACGAGGATATTAGATGTGCCCGGTGTGGGGCACTGCAAGAGTGTGGAATAAAGCAGGTCAAGGAGGAGAGGACTGTAAAAGAACCGATCCACTTGCCGCAGTGCCTGACCACCATGTGGGCCCAATTATCTTCTCGGTTTATTTCTGTTAGAAAACCCACTACGAGAAACTGCTGGTTTCTGATCTGGCCGCTGCTAAAATGCTTCCCACTTGGGAGGGAGGGAGAAATGGCATTTGCAAAAGCTGCACAATGCCTGAAGGCACTTGGTTATTAAACTTCAAATGTTGTGCCTTGCCTAGTGGGCTGCAGAGTTTATGTACATAAGCTTTGTCTACTGGTCTGTTCAGTCGCAAACAGCCTGAATAATGAAGATGGACACGCTTGGCTGCATGGATCAAATGGCAGTGGCTGTGACTGCAAATGAACAAAGGAGGGAAAAGCAGGAACATAAAAGGCTTCTGCCCTTCAAGCAGAGGGTGTTAGAGTTTTCTCCATGGGGCAAAGCGGATTCAGGGAAGGCAGCTGCTGGGTCGGGATAAATCCTTAAGATATATCTACAATCCCAGGAGCATTTATGCAAGGTCTGCACCCAGGGAGCTTAAAGCTGAAAGCAGATATTGTGAGCCGCTGTTCTCGTGTTCTTCCGTGCAGCGCTGGAGAGGGAGACGTCCCATTACTGCCATACGCATTTCTATAATTAGCTAGAGGGTCCAATACATGGCACAGACCTACAACATGTCTCACCCAAAATAATTGACTTCAGAGTTTACTCTGGAGTGAATTGCATCAGTGTTTGGAGCTAAGCACAGGACAAGCCCTGCAGAAGCAGCTGTTCTCCAGTAGAGACTATTACATTACCTCACCGCTAGGTGGCAAGGCATCCAGGAAAAGCTGAGCAAGATGGAGCTGACTACATCTGCAGGCTACCATTACACCAGTGTAACTCACACCAGTATGCACTTACCCCTCACTTTCAGAGAGGTAACTTTACCCTAGAGTGGAGTGACTTACAGCAGTGTCCATGGCACTTATGCCCAGCAGTAAAGCCCAATTATCCAGGAGTAAATGTGTCATGTGCTCACATCCATAGTTGGGATATGTTAATGTGGCAGTTTGCACTTTCACTGTCCTTGCCAAATTTGTTTTATGGATAAGCAGCAATTTGCTTCCCAAGTGAAGTTAGTGCTGCTGATGGCAGCTTCGTCTGATGAAGGGAGCTCAGGCTCTTGTCGTACATCTCTGATGTAGTTAGTATATAAAGTGCAAATCTTATAGGAGCCAGGCACCGTCCTTCTGCCTAACTTCAGACTAACACCGCTGACTACCTCTCTCAGCTTGAACTGTTACCATACACATTTTGCTTTTTAAAAACCATATTTAAGCTGAAGGTTGTTTTCAGTGGAAAAGGGAGGGGCGGGGGGAAGACAGAGAAAGGAAACCTGTCTGAAGTGGGAGAGAAAGTGAGCATCAGCAAAGACTGAT
>NW_017729013.1:3647590-3650796 GCF_001723915.1 Gavialis gangeticus | reverse complement strand
CTCAGCTTCAACTGTTACCATACACATTTTGCTTTTTAAAAACCATATTTAAACTGAAGGTTGTTTTCAGTGGAAAAGGGAGGGGCGGGGGGAAGACAGAGAAAGGAAACCTGTCTGAAGTGGGAGAGAAAGTGAGCATCAGCAAAGACTGATACAGAAGCCCTGAAGATTAGACTGTGTGCAGCTTCATCTCTCCCACTTATCCTCCAAAACAACTCAGGTGCTTCAAACCGTTTATATCCCGCAGGGTTATGATGGCAGGGGAAGGTGAGAAAACACAACAAAAGATGACTAGATAGGATATTTCAGACAGGCTTTTTTTGCCTAGAAATCAGTGAAAGCCAAGAGAGCAAAACTGTCAGCAATTATTATGTGGGCAATGGGAACAGAGACATTCCTTACACAATAAAAAAATGCCATCCCAAATAAAAGGCCCAGTCCTTCTTCACCTATGAAAAGACAAACAAGGACTGGCAGCATCATACTGCAAATATCTTGTCTCGCTTTTTTTCCGAGAGAAACAAAACTGACTGGATGAGTACTTACTGTCATCCATATTTCCACAGGACGTGCCACAGACTTGTGGGAACTTGTGCCCCGGGGACGACTAGATTAGATTCCACCTTTTGTATATTCCTCGCTCCATTGTCATTGGTAATATTCTCTTTTTTCATGTTTGTCCCTAAAATCTTTTGCAACTGCTGCATTCCACCCTGCGGGTAGCTAGGCTTCAATGTGTGCATGCACATCCACCATCATGATGTCTTTCAGCTGGGAGAATTCACCAGTTCCAGACCTTGCATAAATTCTTCATTTGGAGAGGTGAACATATTTATCCCATAGGGGATGCTTTAGCTGGCCCCAGCATTACCTTCCCTGAACTAGCCCTGCCTCTGTAAAAGTAGTCTCCTTGCCCAGTCCAAAGCCCTTCTAATACCCCTTAGCTTCTCTGGGCACCGATAGAAGTGACATTGGTCATGCAGTCAGCCCCTTGGAAGTGCTCTGCAGCCATGCCCTGACAGAAGTGCACGGCTGCGGAGTGCTTTAAAAGTGCCTGATTGTGCGACAAATGACATGAGGCTTGAGATGAAGGCACTTCAATGCAGAGCACCTTTATTAACTTCTGTCTGATCAGGGCTAGACTGATGCAGCCCAGTCCCACCCCCAGTGCTGTTTGAATGATGAGAGGGGGAGAAGGGAGGGAATGGCGCTCCAGCCTGTGCTAGAGGTCAGGCGGGTGAATTGGAGGTCCCCTGGGGAGGGGGGCTCCAACACCTGCCCTGCCCCCCACTTCAGCGCAGGCTGGGCAAACTGCAGCCTAGAGCACTGTCCCCTCCCTTTTCCCCCTCACATCATGCAGACAGGGCCAGAGCTGGGAGTGGGGGGAGTGGGGCTAGGGGAGAGAGGCTACAGACATGCATCTCCTCCTGGATCAGCTCCAAAGTGGAGCTCAATCCTCCACCCGCCTGAGCCAACAGCGAATGTGAAGTGCCATGAGTTACAGTGGGGAGTTGCACATCTGTCAACGGCCTCTGTCTCCCATCTTTCTTGCCCAGTCCCAGTCTCACTTTTACTTCCTCTGCTGCATCCCTTGCTAAGTTTTGCCACACCCTCGCTCTGGACAGTGCCTTGTCACACAGTCTCCTTCCTCTACTGCCGCCTTCTTTCATTATCTGGCTCTTGTCTCCTTTGCATTAGATCACTTCTTCTGGGGCACCAGCAAGGAAAACACTGAGAGCATAAAAGAGGCATCCTCCCTGTTCTCAATTCTGGCTTAACACAAGCCTGTAAAAACCCAAGGAGCAGCAGCAAGGAACGCCCTGCTCAGCCAAGGCCACCCTTGAGCGTGCCCAGTGCAAGTGGGGTTTAATTCCCAGCGGAGCTGAGGTTTGCGTCTTGCCCTGAGAGTCCCCTCCAGGGCTCATTCCTCATCTATATTTGGTTCATTTTTCACAGAATAGCAAAACGAATAGTAATCTCCATGCCAGATTACAAGTCTTCTCTCCGTAGCATGGGAGCAGTAGAGCTTCCGAAGTAGTGGAAATTATCATGTAACAAAACAGCTCTCTTTGTTTTCTTTAACTTTCCCCTTTGAAATGGCCAGATTGATTTTTGTAAAGATTTCTTTAAAAAGTCAACCTGAGGCAGACACGTGGCCTGGAAAGAAAATCAACCTGAGAAGCAGTTTGGCAACAGATTCTTATGATGAAAAATGTCAGGTAACCTTAACTTGAGGTTGCACTACCAGCTCTACCAAGAAGATACGGACACTCATGAGTCTGTTACTTGATTCACTCACAAAAGGGGACAAAAATGTGCTTGGGGAGGAGAGTGGGTTTTTTTCCAGGCATTTTGCTATTCAACCTGCCGACTTGAAGGGGCATGGTGTTTAAACTGAAGCACCCGAGGCCCATGCTTTTGATTCTGTGTTTCATCTTATACATATGTATAACTTGTCGTACTATTCATAACAGGGACTGTGCCTTTATATTTGGAAAGCTCTTCATGCATTTTTGGCATGGCAGGAAACAAATAGGGATGGTAATATAGATGCTGAAAGAGATGGAGGTCTTTGGGATCCGTATAAGCAAAAGGGACCACACAAGTGTCTGACACAACTGTGTCATAACTTGCCTTTCTACTGCTCAATGTATCGCCCTGTCCTTCACCTTGGCAGCACAGTACGGGGATGATAAATGAATGCATGGAAACAACAAGTGTGGTTGGAGAAAATGGGTTCACAGTAGGAAGCAGTGAAAATCACTGACACCATAAAGTGCATTTCCAATTTTTCACAAAGTATTCCCGTGGCTCGCACACTCCATCTTGAAATAGATGCTTGTACTTTTGTCTACCAGCTACCTGGAAGAGCAGCTACAACAACTGGCCCGTATCTGCAGTCTGAAGTCAAGGCAACTTCACGCAGGGCTGTTATCAGAGCAGTCAAGAGCTGAGACGCAGGATGGGACCAGTCGTGGCAGTAGGAAAAGCAGGTGGCAGAGCAGCAGGGAATAAAACTTGCCAACCACACATCACAAAGGAGGATGAAAGGAAATGATTTGTTTAGCTAGTTTGCCAAATGATATCTGTATTTATTATGAACGCACGAAACTTTGCTTATGTCAGGGGGGCTCTTGCCTCTGCTATGACAATGCCATTTTCTCCATTTAATAAGTAACAGGAGGAAAAAAAAGGACATAAAGAGT
>NW_017729013.1:3624871-3642590 GCF_001723915.1 Gavialis gangeticus | reverse complement strand
ACGACAACTGGCCCGTATCTGCAGTCTGAAGTCAAGGCGACTTCACGCAGGGCTGTTATCAGAGCAGTCAAGAGCTGAGACGCAGGATGGGACCAGTCGTGGCAGTAGGAAAAGCAGGTGGCAGAGCAGCAGGGAATAAAACTTGCCAACCACACATCACAAAGGAGGATGAAAGGAAATGATTTGTTTAGCTAGTTTGCCAAATGATATCTGTATTTATTATGAACGCACCAAACTTTGCTTATGTCAGGGGGGCTCTTGCCTCTGCTATGACAATGCCATTTTCTCCATTTAATAAGTAACAGGAGGAAAAAAAAGGACATAAAGAGTTACCGAAGCCCCAGCAGCCATTGTGGCTTGAGCAAAGACAGCTTAAACAGGAACTGTAAGGATCAGTGGACTTGGATGTTACTGGATGCACATCCCAACCTCACCCCACATTCACTGCAGCATGACCCTGAATCTGCTCAGATGCCTTTTTAAGTCTTAGCAAACCTCTCAGTTCATCTCTGCAGAGTTTCAAGGAAATGTGGAAACAGGGAGTTTCACTTTCCACGACGAGCCATTTGAGAAGTTCTCTTTGCCGGCTATTTTTCTAACGTGCCCGCAGAACCTGCATATGAGGCAGGGATTTTACACAAAAGCTCAGGGCCAGACCTTCAAACATTCAATGCCCACAACCAAGGCCAGATTTCTGAAATGAATTCAGTTCCAATTCAGGCCTTAAATTCAGAGGTGACTGGAAAATAAGGGGCAGGATATTTTTTTCCCCACAGAAAAGGTTGGGTTTGCCTTGAAACCCCAATATGTTTTCTTGTAATGTAGCCTCTCACTTGAACACAATGAATTTAGTCAAAGACCTACTTTTCCTTTGCAAAACACTTTTTTGTGTTTGAATTTTTGGCTGTTCCTAAATCGAACAGGGCAAGACTTTCAAAAGCAGGTTCAACGGCGGCACTTGCAATGAGGTTTTCAAGAGCGCTTTACTCCCAGCACCCACAAAGTTGTTTTTTTTAAACAAACACACACACAAAAAACAGCTGCTTATTTTGCTTCCCTAGCAATGCAGCATGTTTGCACTTCTGTTATACAGGATGAGTATTTCAAAGCTAAGAGGTCTGGATGCCAGTGGGAACTGAGCCTCCAAATCCCAGATGTGGCTTTGAAAATCCCACTGTAAAGTTTAGACCTTGATTTTTCTTTTAGTTTTGAATGATCTTTTCAAGATCAGAGGATCTGATAATCAAGAGATTTAGTTCTGCATCAACTCCTACACTGTCCTGGAGCAGGGGAACTTAAGAGCTTTCCTGGAAAAGGTGAGGTCTTGTGGAGATCATACACTTTGCAAAAACAGAGCTTCGGCAGAGCTCAGCTGCAGTCCTGAGAGCTTAGGAGCTCTGTAGAACTGATGCCTGAAGCTTTCTGGGAGGAAGGCTCTGGTCTCTACAGTCCTATGGGGTTAGGACTCGAGCTAGCTAAGGCTTCTGATGTTGAGGGTCTTTGAAAAAACACTCACGTTGCTGCAACTTTACTATGACCACAACTAATTTGTGTTTAATCGAATAAACACTGGAAAAATGCCAGAAATAATTCCTCAATTCATGTTCGATTTACCCTTGCATCAGTGCAGTTTGTTGATACAGGTGAAGCCCCTGCTTCCTGCCTCGTATTAGAGCATTCATTTGTGACGGGTACTGTAGCCCACTGGCTCCTGCAGGCTGGCTTTGCTCCCTGAAGAGCTCCTTAGCCAGGCCTTCAAATAAAAAGCCACAGTCTTTGCACGGCAAACAAATAGACCAACAACAAAGCCCTTCGGCCTTGTTCCAGGCAGTAGGAGGGGTCATTTGGTTCTGGCCCCAGCACAGCCGCGTAGCCCTTCCTGCTTATTTGGGTTAGAATTTGCCTCCTGCCTACAAGCTGCTCCTTCACCCAGTTCATCTTCTTTTGCTCTCTCTCCTTTGGGCTTTTAATCCCAAATCCCTCCTTATCCAAATGGCCACAACTGGGCTTCTTCAACAAGGCTGCCAACTCCCTCTTAAAAGGCCAGACTGCCCTGTTAACGGATACTTTAAACACACTCCAACTAATGAAGAGCAACAGCTTCCTATGGACGTTCCATAGCTAGGATTAGAAATGTGAATGGGATTTAAAACAATGCTGCATTGCAAATTGTGGATACCCTTTAAAAAAAAAAAAGACACCTTGGGCCCACCTGAGTTCTCACGTGTGGTTTGCAGTGCCTCAAAGCAGTTAGCAAAAACAGCAAAGGCATGGAGGTCCTTGGGTGCAAGTGTGACTGCATTAAGGCACGTATTGTATCAGGAAAACCTCCTACAATTCTGGGCATCTGCAATCTAAAACCCACATCATCCCCAAAAACTCACTGACACAACCAGGTACCTCTAACACACCATGTGTTGTTCATTAATGGAACAACATATCTGATAAGAGAATGAGCCAAGCAGGTGGGCCTAGCATGCGATGTGACAATGACTTTGCAGCGACTTGGAAAAAGTCTTCTTGTTGCAGTATATCGAAGGTAGAAGCCCTTTGAGAAGCCTTCCTTTTGAACACCAAAACAGAACAGAAGAATTGCCAAAAAGAAGAATGGAATTAAACAATACTGCAAAGCAGAAACTTAAGTGACCCTGGTTTATCCAGGGTTTTGGTTATAACGGGGCTTTGGAAAATTGGGGTTGCATTAGACAGCACTATATGCTGTTGCTGGTGTTTTAGAGCTGTAAATAGAGACAACTGGGAGGAAACACAGGGATGCAGCTTTTCACTCAACTGAAATGCATTTGGCTCATGTTGGTTTCCAGATGGACAGAGTGGAAAATCATGGAGAAGAATGAGAATGAGCATAAATGTTATACCCAGGGCTTAAAGCAGAGACACCGAACAGTCCCCCTTCTTCTTCCATTGCTTTCCACCACACCGCTCCTGCTACCTTGGTTAATTCTGCGAGATTACAGGCTCCCATTTCAGTCCCCTTAGCCACTCCCTTTAGTGGCATTACAAACGCAGACACTGGCACGAGGTGAGGTAATCATAACTAATGCAACACTGTCAAAAGAACAAATAGAGACCAGCATTGCAAATTAGGACCCCGAACAAGGGTAGCTATGCCAGGAGCAATTCTGAGGGGCTTTGAAGCTAAAATTCGAGCTGTGTAAATGTAAGAGCTTTTGTAAGTCAAACGAAAAGTCTCATTAACTCAAAACTTCCATGATCAGAAACCTGCCTAGTTCAGTGGGAATCCCCCAGGACAAGAGTATTTAACACTCTTTCTAATTAAAATAGGAGAACTAGACTACAGCAGCTAGAACACATTTTATGTGCATCTAAGAAAAATTCAGCATACCGTGTTTCTATAGATTTGGGGCTGAGGTTTTCTACCCTGAGAAAATCTTTTTGTGATGAAAAACACCAATTTCACAATAACATTTTGCAACTCATTCCCAGATTGCTGAACTGTGTTGAAAAGTGTGTGTGTGTGTGTGTGTGTGTGTGTGTGTGTGTGTGTGTGTGGGGGGTGGGGTCCTCAAAATGTACAAACATACCGCTTCAACGTAGTCTAAAAAAGTTCATGCTTTTTAACTTAAAATGCATTCTTAAAAGAAATTCTTTTGATTTTATTTAAGAAAATGTTTTAAATATGGTTGAAATCAAAACAAATCCTTTCATTTGAGGTTAATGAAATGTTTTATTCAACCAGAAAAGATTTTTTTTTTTTTACTGTTCAACTTGCCAACATTTTTAAAAATAATGCATTTCCACGCTATCCAAAATGGACTCTTTTTCCAGTTTTTTGCCTCTGACACTGAAATGAAAAATCAGGTATTTGTACAGCTTTAATGATGTCTGTGATGTCTCAACTAAGTTGCACTTTGGGAGCTTGATCCTGTTAGAACTGAATTCAAAGACAAAATTCCCAGTTTGATAGGAACAGTTTTGTGTCCTTTTTTGTCCTACCTACATACAGTAACTCTTCTGCTGTTTCAATAGTATGTGATATTCCCTCGCACTTCTGTCCTAAATTGTTGTACATGCTTTCTAGTTGCTATGTTCAGCTTCAGAAATGATGCATTTTGGGTGAAGTGATGACACCTAGACACAGAGCCAGATTTTCAAAACACAAGATGCATCCTTTCTTTTGAAATCTGGTTCTTATGCTGAAATATCAGCTTCAGTCTCTTGAATATCTGGTTAATTATTTGTGCTAAGCTGTACTAGAAATCCTGGAATTATTAAGTGCTTCAGGACAAAGGCGTTCAATTTTTATCAAGCTGAACCTTGGAGTCCTTCCTAACTCAGGCCAAGTCTCATTGGCTTCAGTGGGAGTTCGGACCAATTTAAATATCTCAGCTTAATCTTGAGGAATAAGACAAACAAAATTAATTTAGGTTTCTGTGTGCACAGACTTGAGTCTATATGCTTGGATTATAAATATTCATGCTTGTCTCCTTTGCCTTAAATTAACTAATGCTACAATGATTTTTGGACACAGGAGGTTAAATATTGCATTAAACCTAAAATGCTGAATATCAAACTCATTTGAAACATACTGCTTTTCAGGGAAATGTATCTAAGGCTCAAAGTCTTATTAAGAAGAGGGGGGAATAGAAAATCTCAGTAATCAAAAAAGAAATGAGTTCAGCTGGTTTTCGCTCCAAGACCTAATTTTTTTTTTTTAATGGCCTAGGGAAGTACATGAGGTTGCAAGAATCTAGGAGTTCCAGTTGTAGAGTGCCCTCTGGATGGGGTAGATAATGCAAATGTCTGACTGGCATTATCTAGGGGGTGAGATTCATCAGGCTGGACTTGCAGCTGCATTGACAAAGCAAGGAATGAAGGGCCTGACATCATTACCAGCTGTAACATAACTGATCTTGACTGGCCACTACTGGGCTTCATGCTGCTGTTCATGTACATAGCCAGAGTGCAAGCAAAAAGGAAACATGTCTTGGAGATACCACATCTAAACTTAAATGAGAGACTTTTGTGACTGGGAAAAGATAATTGATAAGGATGGTGGTTAAGCCTTCCCTCATGATGCCTAATGTGGGGTGGGTAATCGTTTTAGCAGGCCATAAATTAGCCCTGCACTCTCCCCAAGTACCACACTGGCCCATTGCCCCGATCCTGCCCGATTCACTGCTCTGCTTTATGCTCCCAGCTCTGTGCTCCCTGCCGAATCGACTGCTCTGCTTTCTGCTTCCTACCCTATTTGCCACAGAGCTGACTGTCCCCTGCTTCGTGCCACACACAAAGGCTTCCTTCCTGTGGCACTTGTGGCACATGTGCTGCAGGCTGGCCACCCCTGTGCTACGCGCTACAATGTAAAGGAGGCCAAATTTATCGTTATCAGTAGGTACGGTTGCGCTGACGTCATTAGAGTTATGTGCCCACTTGGATTAATGGTCTTGATGGCCTGTGGCCTGATGAACTGCATACTGCAGTTCTCCAGCTGGTCTGTTTAGGGTTCTGTAGGAAAAAGGCCCCATTTATCCTTTCCATACTGAAAACACATGTGCATGCATGAAAACATACAAATACAGCACCACAGCTGTAGCATGGACCTGCCTACTGAAGAATGACAGCTGGGTGTAGAGCAGGGGAGTGCAAAGCCTGCTCCATGCACACGTACCTCCTGAGTTGCTTTGTGACCTGCTTGGCCTCAGGGATGCTGGCCACTTCACATGTGTGCTTTTCTGCTCAGTCTGCATCCATGACAAAACCTTGACTTTACTATAGTGACCTTCACAGGACTCAGTTTCATCCTCTCTGCCGATTGCAAAAAATCATTAATTACGGGTCCAGCCCTGAACCCGTTGAAGCCAATGGCAACGTTCCCGTTGATGTCAGTGTAGAATCAGGGTTGACTTCCTTAACCGTAGTTCTGTGATTCCTTTTTTTGCGGAAAGGTGTTGCATAAAACGTTTATTAATTAATGCCAGTGCTACTGTTTTACCATTCAGTGCCAGGCAGGTGGCTGAAGACCTGGGCCCTGATCTGTAACAAACAGAGACCTGGTTCTCCTCTCAGTTCCACTAATGCAATTCCATTGACTTCTGTGGTTTGCACTGGTGGGAGTCAGAGAAGAACCGGGGATCCAACTGTGCTTTCTGATCTCCATGAAATTGGCACAAATGCCTCCTTTTGAAAATATGAAGGCTGCCTACATATAAAAAGTGTTTTTAAGGTATATTCCCCTTGCGTCTGGCAAACAACAGCTTTTTTGCGCTATTGGCTCTGACTCAGCCTCTTAATGAGCAGCTGTTGCTTGTTGGCAATCACCGGTTTCTTGTGGATTATTTCTGAAACAGCAAGTGACAGTAGCAATCATTTCTGCCCCTGACTAAAGGCTGCCTGTCACACTCTTACTTTAGAGTAACTTGCAAGAGACAGTCCAATTTAGGCAGAACATGGAAGTGATCCTGGGGCTCTTTCATCCCTGACCACCAGACTCTTGGCTACAGCTGGGTAACATCTCTTTCATTTTGGCCAGAAATTAGATCCTTAATCCAAAAACCTGTTTCCTAATGAAGTTTCATTCAAGCTGACACATCTGTTCCAAACGTTACAGCGAGGCTGCATTGTCATTTTCCAGCAAAAAAACCCCTCACGATTTGGAAACATTCCCTATCGGATCCACCCGGCATTCACACCCGCACCAGGTTCTCATACGAGCTTTCCTTCAGGTATTGGTGTAAACAGACAGGGTTTTAAGAGAGTTCAGTCTGTTGGGTGCTGGCCAAGGGTGTCACCAAGGGAGCTGCTAGGAGCAGACCACTTCTGAAAATTTAGTCTATAAAGATGGGGGCCAACTGCATGCAAGCTGCTCTGCACAGACTCTGCAAACTCAAGAGGACATCATTTATTTCCATTCCTCATTTTATATCCTGAGCTCTCCTACAAATAATGGGAGTCCCTGCAAATCATAAAGCGTGTCCTGATTAAAAATATAAAGGTTATTCAGCAGGCCGGTGGCAGAGTCAAGACTAGGACACAGCCCTCCTGAGCCCCGGTCTGGTCCCGTATCCACTGTTTACACTGGCTCTCTGTTTCCAAAGGCTGTATAATAATTAGCTCTAACATAAAGTGCCTCCATAAAGGCCACAGAGAAAACTTAGTACAAGACTCTTGGTAGAAGTGGTTTCACCACTGTGACTGGTGTTTGGAGGTGAAGGGAGAGTCCTCTCTTTGCTTCAGAGGTTCACGTGAATACAAAAGCTTTTTTCTTTGGTGTTCATCTGCTCACGCATATTCCTTACCTGGTCATAAAAGTTCATGATGACTTCCAATTCCTCTGCACAACCACAATTATGAGGCTGCAAACTGAGCACCAGAGGCTAGATTTACTCTGGTGTGATGCTGGAGTAAAATATGGTAGAAAACCCTGGTATTAGTGGAGTCCAATACAACATAGTGCAATACTGTTAGCCTAGATCAAGTGCCAGGACATAATGTTTGATTGCTTTCCAGCACTCCTGTGTCACAACTTCACCACAGAAGGAAAGGGGGCTTAGTAGATGCAGGGAGGTGTGACTAGCTGCTGCTTGCTCTGTAATTTCAGCTGGAGCTGGAAGGAAGTAAACTCACTTTGTAAATTGAAGATCCTATTTTGCTGCAGATATATCTGGTAGTCAAGAATGAAATTAAGGAAGCAGAGCGCACCCCTGCAGCTAAGGGGAATGTTCCTAAAGCTTTCAGGGAAAGTCTTCGAGCAATTAATCTCCTAAAAAATTGTTTGCTCTCAAATCCTGTAACAAAACACTGCTGGATCAGAAAACTGTGCAGAATCAGTATTCAGTGCTTCCACAGCCTCATTTTGGTGTTTCTAATCTGGACAAAGTTACACAAAGCATCAAGCCCACAGATTTCTACCAGGGTTTATAACCTCATTCTTACACACATATATTACATTCCTAATTTATTAATGCCCTGAGTAAAATACAATCCTCTGCAGTGTAAGCTCTTCAAATCTGTCTCCTTCACTTCTCCTGCCCTCCACTATGCTGTACTTACCCCTTCTGGCTACTGCAGTTTTCTTTCTATGAGTTATTTCAGAATATATATGAAAACTCCAGTTTAATTAGATAAACCCATGGTAAAACCCCCAAAAGAACAATTAGCTTTTATGCGAAATACTCCCTACAGAAATGTTGGAAAACTTGCATGTAATTAGTACTCCCATCTAACCCCACTGCAGCATTAAATACAACACATTAGGGCTCGTATTACCAGCATCTTTGGGATTGCAGCTGACCAGCACAAGCAAATTTGTGAGTAATGTGCAGATTGACTGGTTTTATACATTTATAATCTAATGATTTTAGGAGCTATTCAGAGTTTACACTCCCCAAATCTCCACTACAGTTGTTAATTTGCTCTCCCCCTGATCCAATATGCCTCTTGTAAGGGCATTTCCTCTGCTGTCAGAATTGCCAGAGGAAGATATGGTCTATGGGTTAAAACACTAGACTGAGATCCAGGAAGATCCAGGAAGATTGGACTGCTACAAACTTCCTGTGGGCAGGTCACTTAGGGCTAGAGGTTTAACAATGTTTATTTATTAGAGTAAGATCCAGTGGGATTTTCCAAATCATTAAGGCACAAAACTTCTGATCGATTGATTTTGATACTGGTAGGGACCAAAGTCTTTCTAAAATTCCATCAGGTGCTTACCTGCACCCTCAGATACCTCCATACCTTTAAAAATCAGGCCCTAATTTTTCTGTTTTACCTGAAAAGGAGATAATAATAAAAGAAGTTCTTTGAGGTGGGGTCTGTCTCTTTCAATGCATTTATGCACTACGTGTAGCAATCGAGACAGTTGGATTGCCAGGTGTGAGCAGAATACAAATGATCAGTCAAGATAATAACGAGTTACCTTTACTGCCTGAGCTCTTCTCACTTCGGTGACTATCACAGCCTCACACTCTTCATATGCAGCCATTTAAAAACATTGTGTTCTTTGCCAGTTGAACTCGTGGCTAGTATTAAAGACTAAGTGGGCACATGTACATGAGATGATTTACTGCACATTAAACTAATCTTATGTGCAGTAAAGTGCCACCATCTACACATGCATGTTCAGTAAATTAAGCTAATGCACAGCCAAGAAATACTGGTACTAGATTAACCATGCATTAGCTATGCACAGTAACACACATGTAGACACTGACTGGGAGCAATTTGTTCCTGGTTGGCCTATGCAGCAGGGAGCCAGTACGGCGGAGAGGCGGGGTGTGGGAAGGAGCTGTCTGCCACTCTGGTGCAGAGCTCAGGATTGCAGCCTGGATCAGCGGTCTTGGCTTAGGGTGATGCTCTGTGGCCAAGTGGCAGCAGTGCCCTAAGCTATTCCCTCACTTTGCTTGATGAGGGGTTGGGGGAGCTCTCTGTCCCTGGTCCTGGTGCTGCTCACCCTCCTCATGGCTCCTCTGAGTCCCAATGCTTCTTCCCCCCCACACACAGCTCCCCCGAGTCCTGGTGCTGCTCAGCTCCCAGCTCCCCCCCAGACACAGGTGGGGAGTGGGAGCTGACTGCATCATGTGCTGTATAGGCACTGGCATGGCTGGGGGAGGGTGGGGAAGCTCTCTGTCCCCAACCCAGTGCTGTGGGGACAGAAAGTTCCCCCATCCTGGTGCTGCTAAGCTCTTGGCTCCTAGGGAGAACTCCTCTGTCCTCTCAGCAAGCAAAGCAAGGGGAGAGCTTGGGATGCTGCTGCTGCTCAGCCATGGGGCATCACCCCAAGCCAGCGCCCCCCAAGCTAGGCTGTGATCCTGAGCTCCATGTAGCTGGGAGCTGTCCCCCACTTAAGGACAGCTCCTTCCCCCAACTCCCTGGAGCCCAGCCCTGGTCCCCTGTACTCCTTGCCAGCTCAGAACTGGCACCAGGGGAACTTAGAACTCCCCCTGGCTGCTACCGGTGGGGCAGAGCAGGGCAGGAGCAGCCCTGGACTCAAATGCTCCCAGTGGGAGGAAGTTTGCTTCTGAAGCAGGCACATGTGTAAAAGCGTTCCTGGGTGCAGTTTACTGTGCCATATTTTAGAGTGCTTATACACATGACATGGATTCCGTCCTCAGGGGTTTATTCTATGTCCCATATATTGAAACAGTGGGGCATAGAATAAAACCCTGAGGACTAAACATTTCCATTTTTCCATCACGTTGTGGCAAAGGGCCTGATTTTTTTTTTTCTGTCGGACCTGGAGCCTGCCTATGGCAGAGGGGTGTGTTGCTGGTGGGCCAAGTGGCCCATGAGCTGTAGGGGGCCCCAGTCCTTTCCTCCACAGCAGCAGTGACCCCTAGGGCCACCCGGCTGGGCTGCTAATAGGCTAGGTGGTGCCCCAGCTTGGAGGCAGCACGAAGCCCAATCCAACTGTTCTCCAACCCCAAGCTGGGGCAACACCCAGATGGGCTCAGACAAGTGTTGGATTGAGCACCTCCAAGCTGGGGCAGCACTCAGCCAGCTAGCAGCCTGGCCAGGCTTCCAGTGCCCTGTGAGCAATCCCTGTCCCTGTCACCTTCTCTGGCCACCAGAAAACCCAGCCACCCTCCTGGGAGGCTGTTGGGGATGGTTTGGAGGCTCCTGGTCCTGCACATGACCTAAAACTGCACCCTGCCAGGAGTGGGTGGCCTGGTGGGGCTCTCAGTGGTGCAAGAGCCCTCCAGGAAATGCCAGGCCCATTATCACCCCGGTGAAAGGTGGTAGAGGTGCCTTAACCCTAGCCCTTGCCTTTGGGTGGGTCACGTACAATTGGAGGTAGTTGGGGCCAGGCACCGCTGCGGCCACCTGAGTCCTGTGGGGTAGAGGACCCCAAGGAAAGGTAGCTGGGGCCAGGCACAGCTGCAGCTACCTGAGCCCACAGGGGAGAAAAGCCCCATGGCCCCAGTGAAGGGGCGGTGTGGAGCCCCAGTGAGGGGGCGGAAATGAAGACCCCAGTGAGGGGACAGCCCCAGTGAGGGGGATGGTGTGGAGCCCCAGTAAGGGGGTGGAGATGAGGAGCCCTAGTGAGGGGGGCAGGGAACCAGAGGGCTGGGAGCCCAATATGTTGGAATGTATAGAGTTGCCCCTGGAAGGGGCCAGGGCAAGCTTAGATCTGGTCGGGTAATTGGCTGGCCACTACCCTGGTGAGGGTCATGGGAGAGACCTAAAAGATGGTATGTCTGCCCCCCAAGGTATAAACTAGGTAAAGCCTATGGCTTAAGGGGCCAGCTCCAAGAGGGAGCAAGGCAGTATGAGTTGTCGACGCATGAAAGAGACCCTGTGAGAGGGGGTGAAGTGTGTGAGGCCCTTGCAAAAGGAGGGCAGTATGAACGTGTGTGACTGAGGCCTGACAACGAGGCCTAAACTTGGTCCAGCTGTATGCGGGCAGCACTGTGTCATCTGGATGCCATCTGCGAGGTTTGGGCTGCAGTGCAGTGGGGGAACGGAGCTGCAGATAGTGCCCCCTGGCATCGGGGCAAGAATGGGCAGCCACCTGCCTTAATTAATATCCTAATTAATTAAGAACTAGGCATGGCAGACGAGTCAGGTGGGTGGTGTACCCAAAGGCAAGCAGGGAAACTAGCACTGTGGCTAGTCGGGGAGCCCCACTTTGCCACACGCTCTGATAGTTTTTTCTAAACTGCACATCCCTTTTCTTTTAAAATCCTAACCTTACTTGGTTAAATGGGAGCCTGATCCAAAGGCCAAAGAAATCAGCTGAAGATTCTTATCGGCTTCAAGAGCTTTGGATTCAGTCTTGGTGCAGACCTCTGCCATTGCAAATGAGGTCCAACTACAGATTCAGTACTCTTGTTTTTTGAGGTGAGAGACATTAATGAAAGAAGATGCTGGCTCAGCTGGTCTTTTACAGTTCTTAGGGGTTTGCCAGGAAGAATCACAATCTTGGAAATGTTAGTTCTCCCAGTGTCAGGTTAAGTTGCCATTAGCTGGTACAGTGATGCAATTAACATCTGTAATTAAATGAAGAAGGAAAGTGGACTACAATGGAAATTCTATAGCTCTGGCTCTGACTCAGAGCAGATGATATACTCTGCTGCTGTGAAGACATGACTGTCCCCTGAAGAATGTATAATGGCAAAGGAGATTTCATACTTGGGTGTTTTAAGGCTATTTTTTTTCTATAAAAGAGAGATCAAATCACACTTGACAGATGTTAGTCACATTGTTTAATGTACTGTTGGAAGGCACTTTGATACCATGGTGATGAGGGAAGTGTAAGAATGTAGATATAACAGACTAGAGGAGAGGTGAGAAGAGGAGAGGTGAACTGAAAGTTTTTTAAAACTAACTGGATAAACACTTGGGTTCAAGCACTACTTTATCTTAAAAGCACTCATAATAAATATCTTCAAAGATAAATCCATTGGGTATTAAAATATCTGGTTTGAAGACAAGATCTTCTTAAATCTGAAATATTCCTCAAGAAAAGCAGAAATAAAAATCATAGGCTGTCTGCCTTGTTCTAATACAAATGCCTTGATAAAAGTGAAAGGCCATTGGGCCTGACATGATCTTTCC
The DNA here is from genome assembly GCF_001723915.1 of Gavialis gangeticus. NCBI lineage: Eukaryota > Metazoa > Chordata > Crocodylia > Gavialidae > Gavialis > Gavialis gangeticus. Next base: position 3,630,056 of record NW_017729013.1, on the reverse strand, counting down.
TGTTGGTATAGCCATGTTCTTTTGTTACATGCCATGGAGCTTCCTATCCTCTGTGCTGCAGTGCTAAGCAGGTGTGTTTCATTTGATGTATAATAGATAGGATGAAACTCAAGCAAAAGTTTAAGAGCTAGAAAAAAGCATATGGGCAGCCCATACGTATAGTCTTGGGTAATACCTTCACAACAAGTCCTTATCAGAGCTTGAGTACTGAAATATGCTGACAAATTTAGCCTATGCTGAAATTCCATTTTCTGGAAACCATACTAAACTGATACCTGCTGTATAGACTCACCACTGGCAACACTCACTTCCTGAATAGTCTATGTATGAGTCTCAGATGTCTCTAGCATAAAGAATATGGTTAAGTTTGATTTTATCAACTTCATTGCTGGAATTGATTTTAACAGTTACACCACTGTTAATAGCACTGGGCGGGTATGAACCATTGGTAAAAATTATGGTGAACTTTAGGGAAGATTTTCCAGAATAGACATACTTTGTCACAACCTGTGTTTTCTGCTTAACACCAGGATCCTTGCTAGCCCCATCTTGGCATGATCTTCTTCCCCTTTTGCTGTGCAAACAGAGTTTGGCAGTGATAATCTAGCCTTTAGATCCCTTTAAAGTTATGAATGAAACTTTGTGTTGCTGCCCTTGAAGAACTATAATCAGAGGAATTTGTTATAGGAGAGAAAAGAAGAAGGGTATCGACAAAAGGGGAATGCGAGTGACTTTGAACATGTAAGAGAATGTGAACAGGGAAGGCCCAGAAGAAAAATTATTGAGGGAATCTGAGGGGAAAGACATGCTGTGGAGGCAGGTTAAAAATGTTTGAAGGCAGCAGGGGAAGTTGGATCTTGGTTTTGATCATCAAATGGACAAGAAGCAGCTGAGTAATCTGAAATGAAAGGAGGGAAGGATATCAAACTTACACATTTTTTAAAAACCCAACAGTCCTTACCCCTCAAAGAGGTGGGACCAAGGGACCCCTAAAGTGGTCTCAAGATGGTCTCCTTAAGATCCAGATGAAGGGGACAGTAATTCTCTCTGAGCCATCACATTGCTACCATTGTCCAAATGTAACAAAAGGGGCTTGAGAGACGCCATGAGCAAGCCTCAGAACCCCGAATGGGCTGAGCAAGCTCACAACAAAATGAGAAACTTACCCCCGGAGCAGGAAGCAGCAGGGCTGCAACAATGTGTGGCACCGCCACCACAGTTTAAGAGCCAGCTGTCAATCAAGCTAGGTGGTGCCAGGCTGATAACATCAGCCCCTGGTACCACCACAGGAGATTTAAAAGACAGCCGGAGTGCCGGGGAGGAGAGGAGAAGCTTGCCTCTGGATGAGCTGTGCCCGAGGAAGAGGCAGGCTGGCTTGGGATATCCAGCCAAAGAGCTGACAGAGCCACAGGCGCTCCATTTATATAGAGCTGCGTAGGGTGTGGGGAATCTGAGGCAAAGGAAACTGAGCCTCGACCCAGCAACTAAACCAGCATTCCTAAGGTGCTGGGAGAGTGGCAGACTGGCTAACAAGGGTATTAGCCAAAACAGGAGCAACCCATTTGGGAAGAGGCTCCTCTTCATTTCTTTCTTCTTTTTTTTCCCCTTGATATTGTGGGAAGAAAACATTAGGATCCGGACACCCGGAGTCTTTCCATCAGGGTTTGACTTAAAGGTTAACTCCTAGTAGATCAGAGGCTATTTAGCCTAACTGGATAAGTCCAGGTAGAGTAGTCAGGATCGCCTCTGAAAGAACCTGGAACAGATCAGACTGTGGCAACATAATTCATCACCTCTACACCAACGGCTGACGTGTGTGGCTGGGGGTGTAGGGGAGGTGGAGCCCGCTTCGTCAGCTGCTTCTGGATTCTTGTTTAACCCTAAGTGGGACCTCTGTATTTACAACCATTCCTTCCTATCTAATTTGTTACCATCAAAGTCATGGCAGGCGAGTTGAGGGGAGGTCCAACTTGGTGGGGACCCAGAAAAAGTCTAGCCTCGGATAAGCAGGAGCATTACACCAAGGTAAAAACAGAGAAGTAGCTCAGCATGACTGAGCAAGAGCCACTACCTAACTGTATTTGGGGAGTCCTTATCCAACAGACCCATGAATGCTAATGGGAAACATGCATCACCAAGGGCAAAAAAATTGGGGCTTGGGTTGGCAGATGTTTTCCACTTCTCATTCTCCAGCTGGAATTTTCTTTACCCTCCTACAACAGTCATTAAGAATGTCATTGATCCACTGTATCCAGCAGGCTTTTCACAGGGCAAAAGTCATAGAGAACAGAGAGTGAAAACCTTTAAGGACATATCTCAATTTAGGCAAGAAGGAGTTTCCAAACTTATCTGTTTCAAGCCAGTTCAAACCAAACCTGAACTTCTTCTGTCTCTTCACTGAATCTCTCACAAAAGAGCCATTGAATCGGGCTGTCTGTGATCCAGATGAAAAATGACAGGCACCTCCAGCACTACACACATATCTAAGCAGTTGCTGAGCTCTGCGAGCATGTCTGTTTATGCGTGTGTGTGTGTGTGTGTGAATGGTGATTCTCTCGCTGCCAATTTGACAGGCTAGAGCTTCAGAATTAACAATGTTGACTCAGGCGTGGAGACTTTCAAAGAATTTGTATCAACAGATTTTAGAGAACTTAAAATATCCAGTTGGAGCAGCCGTGAGTTTCTCAGGCAGTTGCCAAATCAAACCGAATAATAAAATGAAGCTGAATAATAAAGTAATCACACAGTGTAAGATCAAGACAGGGCCAAGTTAGAAGCACCTCTGGTAATTATTGGATTGGGAGCCTGCTCCTGACAAGTGTATGTATTCAGCTGGAACAGAGACTGAGCCATAAACAGCAGTAAAATGCTCCCAAGTGAAATCAGTTTCCCCCGCTCCCAGCGGAAGGGGTAGAGCCTTCAAGTCTTCCTTACTGCTAGATTCCTCACTATCCCTTTTTTCTTTACTATAGTTTGGGAAGTTGAGATGTAGGGAGAGCAAGTGGCTTTCCCAAGGGCCCACAAGGAGTCTATAGCAGATCCAGGAACTGAATCCAGATTCCTTCCAGGGCACTGTTCCCACTGCAATGTCCCACTATATTCCACACTGCTCCTTCCCTTTCCCCATTCTCCATCTGTACAATTGTTGAGGGTTTGACACCACTCTCCCCAGATGTGTCAGTACCACTCACTCCTAAGCAGACCACGTGGGATCACTCCAGTCCAGGACGGTACCTGGCATTAGCTTTTCCTATGCCTGAAGAAGGGTGATTTGTGCCTGAAAGCTTGAAAAGAACTTTTTTCCAGCTGCTCAGTTGGTCTAATAAAAGATATCGCATCTACCTCAAGAACCTTGCCTGCCTATGCCCTTAGACCAACACGGCCACAACCAAAAACTTAGCTTTTCTTCAGCACTTTCCCAGTTCACTCCTGGTGCCATATGTTTATAATTCATGCCTTCCCCCACCTCCACAACACCCTGTGCTAAAAACCAAAAGGCCATGAGAGAAAACCACTGAGGAAGATCAGTTTCGGTGAACAAAGGTCAACAACACGTTGCATAAAAATAGTATTACCTGTGTTACAGTGGGACCTAGGAGCTTCAGTCATATCCTAGGCATCCACTGTACTAATTGCTGCCCCCAAAACAACGAAGAGATGGTCCCTGCTTCCAAAGGCTTATAATGTAAATAAACTATAAAGAAATGTCAATGTCCTCCTTCCTGAAATTTTCCTGCTCTGACTCCAAGAAGATCATAATGATTAAATTATGCAAATTTCCAAATAATATGAACATGCCTTGCTTAGGGATAAACTACTAGAGTGCTAATGAGCGGGAGAGATACAGACGGGCCTCAAGATAAAGGTTCCACTGTCCAGTTCTGCAGTTCATGGCCTCTTCAGACTTTTTCCATTCTTGAACAGCTCCTAACTGTGATTGGAGCTGGTTAAAATGTGGTTATGAAAAGACTTTGAATGTTGAGGGTTTTGTTGGTTTCTGGAAAAATATTCAGGTTTGCATTTTTTTTTTTTAAATCCTCAAAACAGAAAGAGTTTGGTTTAGTGCCAACTAGAGCTGTGCGAAGCTTCAGTGCCTGATTTGATTTGGCAGAGATTCGGCCCTATTTGGTGCTCGAATCTTTGAATCTGAATTGAAACAGAGAACACTTCAATCTCTCCAAATTGAATCAGAACCCTCTGAATTGATTTGGAGAGATTCAGAAAGATTCGGAGATTCAGACATAAAGACAGCTTTAAATGTTTTTTCTACATACCTCTAGGTAGCAGGGGCTCATGAATGCAATGGTGGGGCACATGGAGTGTCTCACAGAAGCATGGCAGGCTCCCCAGTGTGCTTGGCAGCGGACCCAGAAGTGCACCAGAAGCACGTCCAGTCCATTTCTAGGTCTGCTGGGGAGTGTGCTGGGGGCCCTCCCCTACCCCCCTGCCTTGGTGACTGGTGTCCCCTGGGTCTAGGGAGGCACCCAGGATCCCCCTGCGGCCAATTGCTGAGCCAGGGATGCATGGGGAGTCCCCCAGTGCACTCCCCAGCAGACCCAGAAGTGAACCAGAAGTACTTTTGGTCCACTTATTGGTTTGCCACTGAGCGTGGGGAGGGGCCCCCCCACACTCCTGTGGGACACTCCATGCGCCCCAGTATTGCAGCGATCATGAGCTGCACTGGTATCTCAAAGTATGTAGAAAAAATTTTTCAAGCTGTGTCTATGTCTGAATCGCTGACAGCGATCCGAATCAACTAATCGAATCACTGTCCCTGATTCAGGCTGAATCCAAATCAAATAGGGCCCGCTTCACTCACCCCTGGTGCCCACATTTTGTTTTGTTTTGTAATTTTTTTTTGAGGAAAATCTGAAAGGATTTTTTCAAGGCCTGTGCAAAGCGACTAGTATTTACTTCGGATTTGGCTGAATCAGGGGACAGTGATTCGATTCAGTGATTTGAATCACTTTCCGAAATCGATTTGGCTAATCTGATTCAGAGAATTGGCTCCTGCCAAATCTCCAAATCAGCCAAGCCCATCCTACCCCAGCTCCCAGCTCTTTTGGGGGGAGAAAAAGCCCTGGCTCACTGGGTGCTGCTGGGTTGGGGGGGCACAATCCTTGCTTCCTCCCACTGCTCCACACTGCATGGGGGTTTTGCATGAGCCCTCCAGCCTCTGCCTTGC
>NW_017729013.1:3619549-3619871 GCF_001723915.1 Gavialis gangeticus | reverse complement strand
CTGCTCCACACTGCATGGGGGTTTTGCATGAGCCCTCCAGCCTCTGCCTTGCTCCCCCAGACCCCCACCCCTCATTGCTGCCCAGCCTGGGCCAGCTCTGGCCTTTTAAGAAAAAAACCCAAAAAACTAGAAAACCCCAGACTCACCACTCCTGCCGGTGGAGGGTGATCCCTGCTGCCCCCCACTGCCCTGTGCCACTGCCCGAAGCCCCAAGCACCACTGCAGGAGTGGTGAGTCCCGGGGCTTTTCTCTGTTTTATTTTTTTCTTAAAGGGCCGGAGCTGGCCCAGGTGGGGCACCCATGGCAGGGCTGGGGGGGAGCG
>NW_017729013.1:3581229-3614549 GCF_001723915.1 Gavialis gangeticus | reverse complement strand
CCCCCCATGGTCCCTCCCCTGGCCCTGGTACTTACCAGCTCTGAGTCGGCTGCAACTCCCTGCTGCAGCCACCAGGGACTGTGCAAATCATCAAAGCTCTCTGCATCTTTTCTGAAGAGTCAGAAAGCTTTGAATCGATTTGGACCTTTTAAATTGGTCCCCTGATTCAATTCGGATTTGGAGATTCAGCAACCGAATCGGGCCTCACCTCCTCCGAATCAAATCACCACCCAAAGTTTCGCACAGCCCTAATTTTTTCCCTGCAGAAATTTTCCACCAAAGTGAAAAGGGTTTTATTTTTAGGTCACATTTTTCTTGCAATAAAAACTATACTTCCCCATGAGCTTTAAGCTGGGGCTTTCTTTCCTTTGTCTCTTTGGAATACAGGTGCCTGAGTGTTCCTGGCATCTGCTGCCCATTCTCCCGTTTAAATGCCGAGACAAATAAACTCATATATTTTTGGCACTGTTTGCCTCCTTCGTCTGCCTTTCTGTACTCCTGGACATCTTACACTCTCCTCGCCAAACCCTTCAGCTATAGCATGTACCCTGGAAATCTTTCTCATTATTTATCTTCACCTTTAGTGCAGTCCTTTTGCTTTTCTTATCACTTTGACTACTTTCTCAACTTACCCCTGTCATCTTCCCAAGGGCCAGCTGTCACTGATGTTTTATAACTTTCTCTTTCCAATCTTTCATTATTTGGGGCAGATTTTGTCAGCCTTTTCTACACCCCTGGGATATTTATTGCTAACTGTTCTAATTTCGCTTAGAACATACAGTTCGTTTTCAGCAGACCAATCCTACTGCCTCTATTCCTTTCTTGGCCTAAAAAAAATTCAGGAATATTGTATGTTATAGGACAGGGTTATTATATGCAGCCCTAGCTATGACCCAAAGACAGATCCTGTTGTTACCTCTTACCTGTCTCATGTGATAATATTTTTTGCCGTGGTCCTGTGAGTCACAGCTTTTGCAGTCTTGTTTTAGAGGCAGAAGGTATAAAAAAGTAATTGCAGTCTGAGAGAATAATACAGAAGACCCATGAGAAGTGGGGATGAAGGTATGTATTATTGTTTCCTACTAGATGGAGTCAGAGCATGTCAACCATGTGTCATGGGCCCTGGGTTTCTAGTGTCCAGTGTACATTCTTCTTTTGAAGTGCTAATAGATGGATCTGGGTTCTGTCCTTGCAATCAGTGAGTTACAGCTTTACTGAAGACATTTTGAGGCACAGAGAAGATACACGGGTTTCATAACAAGTTGCTGTCACCTCTGATAACTAAAACTTGGACAACAGTTAGTTTTGTGCTCTGCCAGCTGACCGTGCTCCTTCCCAAAGGGAGTCAATCGCATTCCAACCCCATGAAGACTATGGGCTGAAGGAAAGTACCTCCCTACACCAGATGGATGGGTGCATGATCAACTACCGCCCTGTTCCTCCCAGAATGCATAGCACTCTCTGGAAGTCAGTACCAGCTATTTCTTTGTCTCTTCCTCACCTACTTTGTGTGTTTTAGGTGTGCCACAAAGCACAGACAGAGATGTTGACTGCAATTTTGAAGCCTCATCACATCTCTCCCTAAGAGCAGTCACACTCTGCCTCTCAGTGAGTTGCCCAGACTAAAAAAAGTGAGATATGACACAGTGTAGAATGCAACAGTATGGGTGCGTCTACACATGCAATTAATGCAACACAATAATTCTGGCACATATGACACTGGAGTTTGTCACTCCCAGGTGTTGCATTTACACATGCGCCTGAGGCTGCAGCATGTTGAGCTGGGATGAAGCAGTCCTGGCTGGCAGGGAGCCTAGGGGAGTCAGCCTGCCAGCCTGGATCTGCTCCACCCCAGCTCAGCGTGCTGCAGAGGGGCTGGCTGGGGCTCCCCTGCTCATAACTGGCCAGCAGGCAGCCCCCACACTGAAGCACCCTCGTGTCCCGGCCAGCTCTGTCAGCATCTACACATGCATTGTGAGAGAGTAAAACACTCCACCACAGGGTAGTACTTGCATGTGTAGAAGCTGGCACTTTACTGAGGAGCTAATTAGTCAGCTCTGCAGTAAATGTCTCAAGTAAACACACCCCATGTTATTAGGGACTGAGCCTTTAAGGGCTGAACTTCCCAGACAGAATGAGGGCAGAGCATGTGAAGCTCCCATTGTTAGGGATACCCAAATGGGGTTCACCGGTGCACGCAAACACACACACACACTGACCACAGCACCCTCACCCCCCAACCTGCACCCTGTATCTCTAACCTATTCCAAAGTCAAGTCTGAGCTAGCTTGTGCCCACATTCATAAGCTGTTATTATTTTATATGGTATGTACTAGGCCTGTGACAAATGGCTAGTATTCACTTCAGATTCAGCCGATTTGGGGAACACTGATTCGAATCACTGTCCCGATTCGATTGGGCCAAACCTGGTTCAGAGATTCAGCTGGTGCTGAATCTCCAAATCTGTAAATCAGCCAGGCCAGGCCCATCTCCTGCCCTCTCTCCCAGCCCAGCAATGGCTGCCCTGTCCGCCCCAGCTCCTGGCACTTATTAAAAAAAAAGCCCCAGGTGCTGCTGGGCAAGGGGGCAATCCCCACTGCCCCCAGTAACCCACACTGCATGGGGAACTCTGCATGAGAATCTTTTACAAAGATTCGGAGAGCTTTGAATTGATTTGGATCTTTAAATTGGTCCCCTGATTCAACTTGGATCTGAAGGTTCGGCCACCGAATTGGGCTGAATCTCCTCTGAATTGAATCACCACCTGAAGTTTCGCATAGCCCTAATACGTACCCGTTTGTGCTTGCCAAAGTCTTGGGCAATTTTATCTCCATCACTTTACTGTATTCCCTTGAGAGCACTCAGAAAATGTTTGTTACTGTTTTTTTCTGAGTGATGAGAAAAAGGATATGGCAGTCATGTTGAATACTAAAGCTGTCACGATTTAGGTCTAGCAAAGGTGAAACATGAGCAAAAGGAAGGAAGAAGCCCTCCCATGCTGCTAGGCAGGCTACCTAGATCTTTACTGCTTCCCCCCCATCCTGGAGCAAGTGGGTTGGGAGGGACCTTGGTTTCAGCCTCCTTATTTACTGGCCTCCACATGCACTGAAATTCAGTTAGATGGTGAACTCCCCCAGGTATGCAAAAAAACCCGCAACCCTAAAACAACCGGTATTACCATTCTTGGAAGTCAGAGCTGGCCTTCACCCTCCCCACCTCACATGAGCTAAGGACTCACCTGCCTGTCTTCATTGCCTCCTGGATTAGTACAATTTATGTCCCACCTGTTGCTTCAAGTCAGACTCTAGCCCTTAGAATTTAGCAGCAGCTGGCGAAGGCTGCTTTGTCTCTGTAATACCTGCAGCACTCCATATACGGATGAAGAAGATAGGTTTATTTTTTCACTTCACTAGACTCATTCTAAGAGGAAGATATCAATCTAGCTGTTCTGTTGGCCTTGAGGCTTTAGGTATCAAGGAGAGATTATTTTAGAGATCAAACTGAATGCTGATTCGAGGGAGTATCGCATGCCTTTGGAACGCTCCAGAAGGGAAAAGGAACATTGTCAGCTCAATCTTCTGTGGAATTTATAGTATTAATGATCTGAAGAACACTTTAGGGATTTCTGTCAGATGTCTATTTTAATTTAAACTCTTGGGTGTTTAACTACCCAAAATATTGAGTCCTCATCATTATAAAAACTAATAGCTGGCTTATTTTGCTGCTAATTTGGAAACTAAGGTTAATTATCTATAGTGAAGTGGAATGGTACTAATCTAAAGTCTACTTGCATAAGGCACCGTAGTTAATTGAATCCCTGTGTAATGGTAGAAGATTTTGAATGCAGAGAGTTATTATTCTGGGCTCTGTCGCAAGCACTAACTTTTACTTCCCATGAAAGTTCATTGGTTTGGTTTTATTAACTCCTCTTGTTACCATTTTTAAAACGTTGATATAAAATGCCTGCGTGTACATTTTTTATACGGGATTATGTCTAATATGTCTACAATAAGCATGAGCAAAGGCAACAGTCTACCCCACAACCAAAATCAATGGGAGCCAGTTACATACTGCCAAATGTAGAATCGTAACTATAGATGTGGGGATCTTTTTTGAGGCAACCAGGTTTGAAAAGACTGTGCAGTCACTTCCACCCATACAACTCCATTATTTTTAAAAGGGTTGCATTAGGTATAAGTGAGTCGTGGCAAGCGGGGGTCTGAGCTGACTTTTCCAAAGCCATGCAACAAGTCAGTCTCAGAGCTGAGCTTATGAATTTTCTAACTCCCAAGCCTATCTACTAAGCTATGTCCTTTTGCCAAAGCTTTTGGATAACCCCACTCTCCCATTCCTTTATTTAATAAAAATTACCTGCTAAGCTCAACTACCAGCTGCTAAAAAAAAAATTAATTTAAGCTCCCCCTAAAGTGTATTTGTCAATGTCCACTATTGTAATACATTATATCATATTATAGCATACTCCAGAACATGGCAGTGTCAGAACCCTGATGATGTAGTGCGGTCTCCATGTATAATATATCACAACAGCAGTTTCAACGTGGATGATATATGAAGTTAGCCTGGGAGGATTTTCAAAATAGACTTAAATTTCCAGATTTTTTTTTATATAACTTTCAGTGGATGAAGGCTTCACCCAAAGAGTTTATGGAACAGCTCAGTCATTGTTTTTTGTTGCCAAGCACAGTTTGGCAACGTCAATTCACCGACTGGGATTTTGGCACATTTACAGATCAATCTGCAGAGGCTAAGAAAAGGGCTTGCGCTTTTGCACTTATAGCTTGTGTTGCAATATTGTCCTGATTATGTTCTTGTTTTAGACGCAGAAGGTGTAAAAAGTAATTGCATTCTGAGAGAATACCTACATACCCACATCCCCATTAAAAGTGGGGGTGTAGGTATATTTTATTGCCTCCTACTAGATGGAGTCAGAACACCCCAACTGTGTGTCATGGGCCCTAAGCTTCTCGTGGACAATAGATATTTTTCTTTACAAGTATTAACAGAAGGATCCGAGTCCTAAAGGAATGTCTGAGGGGCCACATGGGATGAAATACAGTAGCAGCCGTACATTCTGGGGTTGCCATGAATTTGTTACAGTCTTGAGGAGAGTTACCCTTTTCTTGTTGAAAGACAAACTTTCCTGGATATTTGCCCTAAAGGATTTTGTATTGAAATTCCAGCTCTTATAGTGGGACATTACACAAAAGTGGCTGAATTACAAACCGTTAGTCAAAAGTTGGATGAATCCCAAAGCCTGACGGCCCTGGTAAAAAGTTATTACCTTGCAACCTTTACAGCTGAAGTGACCTGCCCAAGGTTAAAGAATAAGTCAGTGGAGGAGTTAGAGAGAGACCTTGTCAGGACTGTTTCCAAGTCTTAGTCTTTAATCAATTCCTGTCCTGGGCTCTGTTTTTCTTTTTGTCCTAATGTCTACAATGGCAGCATCGCTTTTAATCCATACATTAAGTAGAAACTGAACTTGGAAACAGAGGAGGAAGAGAAAGGAGAAAAGAGGATGGAGATAAGATAAATATTTGCAACATTCTTAGGTCTGTATCTTGCAGTGAATTTGAATTTTTTTCATTTGATGGCATATCCCTGGTAGAACTGTGAATGGCTAGCTGTGATTCTGGGGGTTGGTTTCACTACTAGCAGAGATAGCATTGCTGGCACTGGATTTATGACCCAGGCACTAACGCTCTGCGAAGCTTCAGTTGCTGATTCGATTCTGTGGAGGTTTGGCCCAATTCGGTGACTGAATCTCTGAATCTGAATCGAACTGGGAGACCCTTTAATCTCTCCGAATTGAATCGGAACCCTCTGAATCGATTTAGAGAGATTCGGAAAGATTTGGCGATTTGGACATAGAGACAGTTTTACATGTTTTTTCTACATACCTCTAGGTAGCAGGGGCTTATGAATGCTGTGATGCTGGGGCACATGGAGTGTCCCAGAGAAGCACGGGGGGCTCCCCAGCATGCTTGGCAGCAGACCCAGAAATGGACCAGAAGCACTTCTGGTCCACTTCCAGGTCCACTGGGGAGCATGCAAGGTGGGCCCCCTATGCCTCCCCAGCCCAGTGACTACTATCTCCTGCGTTGGGGGGGGGCACCCAGGGTCCCCCTGTGGCCAATCACTGAGCCAGGGAGGCATGGGGGGGCCCCCAGTGTGCTCCCTTGTGGTTCTGGGTTCACTGCCAAACATGTGTAGGGTCCCTCTGCACTCCTGTGGGATGTTTCATTTGCCCCAGTATCACAGCATTCATGGGCCATGCCTGGTACCTTGAGGTATGTAGAAAAAACATTTAAAGCTGTGTCTATGTCTGAATTGCTGATTCTCTGAATGAATCAGCATCCAATCTTCAGATTTAGATTCGGCCAAATTGAATTGGGGACAGCGATCCAAATCAACTAATCGAATCACTGTCCCCAATTTGAGCCAAATCCAAATTGAATAGGACCCATTTCACACACCCCTACCAGGTGCCTTGTTCTGGGCAGACCCAAACCTCAGGCAGACCATGACTTCTTCCATTTGATAATAGGCAAATTTTAACAACAATAGGCAAATTTTATTGATACATAGTGATAGCAGATAAGAATAATGCAGGCAAGGCAAACAAAATACCCCCCTTCCCTCTCCCAATTCTATGTCTGCCAGTCCTAAGGCAGTCAGAAGGAAGGTACGTCTGGCCAGTACATGAGCTTCACCCTATGGTTCTTTCTTGAATGTCAGATTTCAGCAGCCTGGAGATCTGGGGCTGACGCTCACTGCCCCCACAGTGCAATGGGTGAGATGAGATGGGCTGGTCATGCACCTGCTGTCCATGGTGGCCTCGGGATCCCCGCTCAGGGACACTTTGGTGCTCTGAAATCCTTCCTTTTGTATTCTTTCCTTCCTCTGATGACTCTTTACCTCCAGGTACCACTGACTGGTTTCCCTGTGGTTGTCATATTGTCCATGTTCTGTCCTGTCAGCATATTCCTTTGTTCCAACAATCTTATCACATGCACACATCTTAATTTGGTACTTTACTGGTGTCTTAATTTTGGCTGTACTCTGGCCTCCTAATTTCATCCACCCACCAAAACTGGAAATCCTTAGGGCTCTGCAGCTGTTCACTGTGATCTGGCTCCAATGTGGCAAGCCTATCTTATGTTATGGATTATCAATGAACAGTGTGGTACATGTCTTCAGTTTCCCAGTCTGTTTATGCCCACTTGTCCATCAGCCTCAGACACTGTGTCTGCCTTGAAGGAAACTTTGTCACAAACAGGCTTTTAGAAACCAGTTAACCCTTGCCATTCACCTGGACCATTTTTGTAATGCAATATCTACTTTATCTGCGAGCCAGTTCCTAAAAGCAAATCTCTAAATATCATTCTTTAGCCATCAGCAGGAGCAAAGCAAAATGTCAGTGTGTCCAGTGGAACATTGCTGTAGCCTAAGAGTTTGTTATTAGAACTGGTAAGGACTTTCCTACTGAACTGGTTTGCAGTGGAAAACTGGGTTTGGAGCTACACAAAAATCTCTGCTTTCCTCAAAGAGATTTTACTTTTAACGTCTGTTCCTCCCCCCCTCCCCCCCAAATCCTAAATCTTCTCATTGCTTGGCCATTTTACACCAAAAAGTCCAAGCTTTCCATGGAACCCTTTTTCCATCCCTGTCATCTTGTAACCATAATTGGAAGGTTCATGGTGTATAATCCAGCAAAATGTGGTGTATGGTAATGGTATACTGGACATTACGCTTAGCTGCCTTTTGCCCATGCTCTGAGTAGTTCATGCCGTGCTTAAGAATAACTCACTTTTTAAGTAACGGACGCAGCAGCAGCCATACTTGGTCTAATTTCTGACCTACTTTTGCACTCCTCCCTCAGCTTCCTTAATTCATAACTGGAAGACAGAGTAAAGAAACAATATTTGAGCAGATGAGGGGGATTTTTAAGTGTTATCTAACTGTAGTAGGCATTTAGCTTGACTCAGTGTTCCAATTTAATTACCAGGAGAACACTATACATTATGAAGATTTAAATCATTTAACATGCCTCATGTGTGTCTTAATGCTTTTTATTACTGCTTTCTTCATATTCTTTTTATTTGACAGGACAAAGGCATTAGTTAGAACGGACCCCTGGGGCAGGGATCGCCTATTGTGTTATACAATGCTCTGTTCACTTTTGGTTATGATGATCCTGATCATAATAGGTTTATTTCCTTTTGTTCTGGAGAGTCCAGGTTTAACGTGTGAAGAACTAAAGAGAATTTTTTTTCAGACAACTTGGTACTGAGCAGCCACAACTTACCCTGCCTTCTGCAACAACTGAGGGTGGTAAGAACCTCATGGAAACAGTTCTGTTCCCCATAAGAATCGAGATTCTTACTCAAGTTTTTTGACCCCTGGATATACACAGGGCAAAACAACCCACGGAGAAAAAAAAGCAGAGCTACACGTGTAAAGGGAGTACACGCCGCTCAAAAGTGGAGCTGGGCCACCCAGAGCCACACTGCGGCTGCTGGGCAGGCTCCGAGCTGCAGAATCACTGCTGCTATAGCCCCGGGAAGCCCCCAGGATCCCAGGTAAGGCTGCCAGGGCCAGCCCAGTGCTGAACCCAGCCTCCCCTACCCAACCCGAGGTAACTTGCCATGTGCCAAAGCACAAGGTGCACTACCACTACTTGTCCCTGGCAGCCAGACATCCACGCTTGTCTGGACATACCCATAAGGGGCAACATGTTGGCATTAGATGACATGGCTTGGCAGTGCTACGCTTGCCAGCACCACAACTGAAAGAGACCTGGGGGTCATGATAGACCACTGAATGAACATGAGCCACCAATGCAATGCCATAGCTGGCAGACCAAATCAAACATTGGCATACATCTACTGATGCAACTCGAGCAAGACTAAGGATGTTATCCTCCTGCTCTACTCAGCCTTGGTGAGACCGCAGCTGGAGTACTGCATCCAGTTCTGGGTGCCGCAATTCAGGAAGGATGTGGAGAAGCTTGAAAGAGTCAAAAGGAGGGCCACGCAAGTTTTAAGGTAATTTTGGGGCCCCTGCACCAATCTGCCTGGGAGCTCTACACTTCTTGCTCACATTTCTGGTGCTTCTGGCTTAAGAAGCCTGATGTTGCTGTGATAAGACTGAAAGTCTGCCCGATTGTCTTTTTTAGTTTCCCAAGAGTCATTCAATTAAACTCAACGTCTTGGGGACAGAGGAGCCACATGTACCATTGCACATGCTGGGAATCAAAAGAGACACCTTACCCAATAAACAGGCTAGCGCAAATATCTGGCTGAAATATCCAGTGAGTCAACCCCGAGACAGCTGAAGCCAATGGAGCCGATATATACCAGCTGGGGAGAAATCTCTACATGGGTCACATACTCTCCCCATATATGCCATAGTTAATACTCTTTCCTCCTCTCTTTGTCTCTTTTCAAGTCTCTGCTTGGGTTGCACTCTGGCCTCTGCTCCAATTCTCATCCTGTTTCTTCATTGAGTTTCCTCTTGGCTCCTCCCCACCCCCCGCAGTCTTTGCCCCGCTACAGAACTCAAACCTTCTCCTGTCTTATTCGAATCTGTGCCATTTGAGTGGACTCCAAATTAGGCAAAGTAAGTTCACCCATCCCTACTCAGAAGGATGTTTGGTGATGCTCTGGGAGTGATTTTTTTGCCTGAAGCTGCTGGCTGCAGCAGCGCTGTATTGTAAATAAACCTGCCTGAGCTGCTCTGTTCCATCTCCCTGATTAGAAAGCGGCAATGCTTTGGCTGGTTTATGGGTCACCAGATGTTCATGCCAGAGGGGGGCAAATGTGCATGCACAGTAATGGGTTTGAAGTGATCTCTTCATTGTGTAACAGCGCTGTGTTAAGCATGGATGAAAAGTATGTTGTGTTCATCTGTAGTACAGCTATCTTTCCTTTTTTTTACCTCAAGAGCTCAGATTTAGTCTCTGGACTTCTCTGCACGGGCAAGGGAGTATTCAGAGGGCAAGAGTGAATTTGCATCATATTAACTCCCAGTATAGACACTCTTAATAACGTGGTCTAATTCACGCGCAGGCCCTCTTAGTGAGTGCTTTGAGGAATTAGTATTTTAGAAATTTATGCTTATCCTAAAATTTCCTGTTCTGCTCACTGTGCAGTAACTGGCCCAAGTAGGCAGGCTGCGTTTGGGATCAGAAATGTCCTAGTAAAGTCAGTGCAGTGAAGAAAGAGTATTCCTCGAAAGGGAAGTCATGTTCCCTTTCTTGGAAAAAATAATGAAAGGAACAATAATGAGTGCTTTATTATGGTGATCAATATTAATGTGACTGGAGGACAACTGGAGGGCTAGATTATCCTAGGTGAGGCATGATCCCTGCCTCTTCAAATTCTTAGAACAGGCAAGACAGATCACAGATGGGAACGAGGCAAATGGGTATAATTAGCCTTCTTGATAGGGAACAGAGACCCAGAAAAATTAGTTGATTTGCCGAAAATCACACAGCAGTTTTAAGCCCTTATTCAGCCTCCTGTTTGCTTACTAATGTATCCACATACATTAGGTACTAATACACTGATAAGGTTTATGAATGTACAGTTTTAATGCTCAGGACAGCATTGTTCTGAGCTAATGGCCGCAGCAAGTGAAACCTGTCCAGACTTTCTATATTTGTACTTCTCTGATATCTAGTCTTACAAATGCTTCTTGAAACCCTTGAAAACATCCCATCCTCCTCTGAGTCCTGTATAAGGACTCCAGAGAGTCCTCATGCCAGCTTCTGTGACACCCGGGTGCAGTGGGTGTCACAGTCAGATGGGTTGTGTGAAAGTGTGTTTTCCTTTATCAGTCTTGAATCTTCAGCCTTTCAGTTTTATTGAACCGACTGTGCCCCTAATAAGGCTCCATTTCAATTACGCTGATTAAAATTACAAAGATGGCACAAAGCAAAGGGTGGTGGATGCATTTGAAGTGAATTCATTAAACAATTTCATGGAAATTTGGTACCATTTTAATTAGTCAAAGAACACAAATTTCCCCAGAAGTCATATTACAGCTCAATATAATTGGCACATTTGAAACTTCTGAAATCCACTCATGCACTACTGGGACTTTCTCAGAAATCCGTCACCTTGCTACTCTTTGCTGCACAGAAATATCTAGAAATTTCTGTTTCTTCTCGCATTTCCCCCTCTAATTTTCCAGGAAGCATCTTTGCACTGAGTGGAGAGCTCAGAGGGATATTCATCTTGGCACCGAGTGGAGAATATTCATTCTCACCCAAAAGCCTTTTTATCCTTTACTTTCCCAGCATTTTAACAACTCTAAGCACGCCCATAGAACATGTTTGAAGCCAGTATTTTCTCTCCAGTGCAAGCTGGTAAAGTTATTTTTTCCATTTTCTGATTATTTTTTTTTTAAAGAGTAAAAAAAGAGAAAAATCATACAATTTTCTACAGTCACTTCCTAGTTTCTCATCCTGCTCGAATTTCCCACACTTGATCTGTGAAGTACACTTGTGTCACTTGGTTGGTTTTTTTGGAGTCCAAGAAAAAAAATCACACGCTGAGACATACTGTTGAATTTTGAATCCAATAGAGTGTCTACAAATTAAAATCCGCGCTGGCAAGACAGACCCGGCCACCGAGTCTCCCCTGTATCTCCTCTCTCGTTTCAGCTTGTGCAAGCCACATTCCTCGCTCTGTCCTGAATCGTTGATTGGCACGTGGGCTGATAATTACAGGGCACTACCGAGGCCCATCAGCCGTGCAATTGTCCTCCAGGTGAAATGAGCCTGAGCGAGTAAGTGTTAAGATCTGTTCCACGCAGACTGGAAGGAGTGCAAAGAGAAGCCAGCATTCATCATTCAAAAGATAAACATTTGACAGCGCAGCTTGACTGTGTCAGGAACACTTCTGTTTTAATGGTACGCCTGCAAGCTTTCAAAACAAGTGTTTACCTGTCACAATAAACAGTTAAGAGTGAAGTACACAAAACACACTAAACTGGGAGCTGGCACACTTCCAGAAATGCCATGTGCGGTTAAACTCTTGCGCTTGTCATTCTATACAACGTAAATCTCTTCCCTTGTCTTCTGCAGCACTCGCTTGGATTGTGTAACTTGTCTGTTTGCCCCGGAGACATCTGTCTCAGACACGCTCACCAGCACCAAAGTCCTGCAAAGTGGAACGAGCATCTGGAACGGACACCCGCGGAGATCAGCTGTCTACCTGCCCAGTTCTTAGACCTCTGCACCGGCCTCGTTTCTGTCTCCCAGAGACATGCAAATGTCTGGGCATGCTTGATTTTTGATCCGGTTCCTCCTGAGAACAAACCAGGACCAACGCAGAGTACAGACTCCTGCCTGTAACTAGCTTGGGGAAATGAGTCATCTTAGACCAGGAAAATGTCTTGACATAAGTGCATGCTTGCTTGGAGATAAACTAAACTGATCCAAAGCAGATTAAAGCCAATGGGAAGACACCAGCTGGCTTCATTATTGGAGGCTAGGAGTTCACATCTTCTGGCTTTATGAGGGTGTTTGAGTGGTTGGCCTGGTTTGGGATCATATCCGATATGACAGGGGGTCAGAAGTTTGCTTGGTTGGAGCCTTGTTTGACACAACTAAATGGCGATAATTCTCACTTTTTCAATAATGTCAGTTCACTTCATAGGACTTCCTGCCCACACAAGTCCTATATAGCATAGTGGAGAAATTGCTAAGATCAATATAGAGCGCCCATAAAAAGCATAGGAAACAATTTCAGCTCGCATAATTAGCCCTTTTCAATGGCTTAAGAGGAAGGCTGGGAGAGCAAGGGAATTTTTTTTCCCTTTATTTCTTTTTTTTACATGATATTTCACATTTATTTTGTTATAGAGCGAAGCGTAAGTTAGCCTGAGTCTGCTGCGTACCATGCTATGAACTGAATGCGCTAGGCGTGTTTCTCAGGTTTCCAGGATAGATTGCCTAATCTAAACCAGAGATTAATGCACCCACCCCAAAATATGCCGGGGCTGAAATATTCACGTGGGAGACAGATTGCAGTCCTACGGTGCTCAGGTGAATGCCCTAGCCCCCAGGCAATATAATTTCTCTATTGCTGGCCCAATGGGAAGGACTCTGGGGTGATAGTAGTTAGGGCACCTTCCTGAGACAAGAGTCTCTGGATAAGCCGAGCAGAGGTTTGAATCTGGGGCTTCCACAACTTATTAGAGCAAGTGCTTTGACTTCTGGGGTGGATGAGCTGCACTTGATTTCTCTGAAATACTGCCGTAGCCTGTCTCATCCCAGTGAGATTTGAAATCTCAATGGTCTGGAGACAGGGAAACTATTTTCTGTGCACAGCAGGAGAGAGAAGCGTTGTCCTTGTTTGGTCCAGGTGACTCCAATCTAGAGCTTTCCAACAATGCATCTGTAAAACCCTTCTTAAATAAATGACCATTTAATGAAAAAAAGAGAAACAATTGAAGTCTGCCGTAATGGAACAATTATGTGCTGTTGTGCTTTCCAGCTGGTTACACATTGAGCAGTTCTTACAAATTGCTGGAAAGGCAGCAGCATGCGGATCCAATAAGTTTCAGGACAGAGAAACTGTATGTCAGTCTGCTCAGAGATTGGTGTTATCCTTTTACAATCCCATAATTATTGCTTTTGGGTTCTCATATTCGCCTAACCTTTTACCAATGCATCAAAGGGGGGTGCTGAGCGCATTAATTCTTGTCTGTGGTTCATTTCCTTTTTTCCAGCCTCTCTGCTGCTTTCTAGATAAACTGAGCAGTAACAGAGGAGGAAACTTTTTGAGGAAAAAAGCTAAGAAAGGACAAGCATAAGGGAAGATGTAAGCCACTGTGGTGGAAAGGGAAAGATCAGGGAGAATAAGAGGAGATCTGAACTACAAAAAGAGAAAACAAAAGCAGACAAAGAAAGGAAATACGAGTGAGCAGGGTAGGCAAAAAGGGGATTTGGAAGCTGTTTGTCATACTAAACACATGCAAGCTGACTTTTTTTTAAGCACGTCTGTTGTATTAGTTTCTGTTTTCAAACTGTGCTGAGGCCACCCATTCTGAATACGTCTCTGATGTGCGAAGCCATGTTAGTTAATTTAACTAGGCAGGTAATTGCATTAAGCAAAGGTTTGGGGGGTTGGGGCTGACCCATTTTAGGACTAAAGAGAAATTGGATGATATTTGCTCCCTGGATTGCAAAGTGCTACCCAGAAGGCATAGCAGGGTATAAAGCCAAGCCAGTTGCTAAATCACACGGAAACCTTCTGTGCTGTGGATTTACAATTTCAATCAATGTTTTGATGGTAATTGAACCACTTAATGGGCATTTGGGGAGGGACAAGTAAGAAAGGTGCAGGGAGGACTCCAATCAGTTTGGTAAGGGCTGAGAAGGCCTCAAACTGCAGTGCTTCGGACATTGCTGATTTCCTAATGATCCTCGGTCATTCAAAAAACTAAGGTCAGGCAAAGCATTCGGAGCCTGGTGCATGCTGATTAACCATGATATAAATACCTCCGCTATGTTAGATCTGTGGAAAGAATTTAAAAGTCAATGTACAGCAGAGGAGTTGGGATTAATGAGCTGTGAAGGAGGGAGATGTATTTAAGGTGTTCAAGAAAGCTGAGCCACTCTGATAGGATGGGGTTCCCGCTCTGTATTTAAGATATTAATGCAGATTCAAAAAAGAAGAAGGAAAAAAGAGCACAAAGCGCTCTGCAGTTCTAAGCACTTGTCGGCAATGTAATGATGGAAATTTTGTCAGATCCAGTTTGCATAATAGGGCTCATTACTTGATGGTAAATGTCTACGTTCTGTAATGTGGGAGGAATAAATGTTCTCAGGGCCGCTGCAGCAAAGCTTGTACATGAAGGAATTGGATCTGATTTCCTCTTCACTTCCGCTGCACCAAATGGGGCTGACTGAAATCGGCAGACGTGCCCCAATATGAACGCCCCACAGGGAGAGAATCCATCTCACTGTACGTAGCATTACCCAGAGGTGTAACTCGGAGCAGCCTCCCTGGGCACCAGCTTGGCAGGGCAGGGGGGAGAGAGACCCGTCAGCTACCACTGCAGTCATACGATTACGCTTACAGTGGCAACCGAAACAGCTGCCACATCAGTGACAGCTGCCCTGGGTGCCCAGCCATGGATCCTACCTGCCTTCCTCCCCCAGCTCCTCATTTCTGGAGTGCTACCAGTGCTTCGGGTGCTTCCCAGGGGCACGTTCTTTTTGATCTGAGGTTTCAGGGTCCCATTTTTGACAGAAATGGAAATGCTTTAAAAAAGAAAAAAACCGTTTTGTGGGTTGTTTTTTTTTAATCAGAGCTTTCAGTTTTGCAAAGACAGTGTTTATAACAGCACACCTTGTCGAAATCATTGCCTTGATAATGCCTGAGTCTCATCCCTATACTCTAAGGAGGTATGCTGTGTTTCAGATATGTGGGGCCAGAAAAGATAGGGCAGACATTTATACTGTGGAAAAGCAAGATCGGCAGCCTAAATAAAATTGTATTAAACCTAGTTAATAATAACAGCTGGAATCCACAGGGGCACTTGAGAGCTAAAGTCCCCTTCTGCTCTTTGGACTATCTGAGCAGTCCTATTGGGGAGGGGAGAAGTTTATGTACAAACTCAAAGAGCTTTATGGATGAAGAATTGACACAGGCATGGACTTATTAAATCATAGAAATTTAGGGCTGGAAGGGACCTCGAAAGATCAGATGGCTTGCCCAAGGTCCTTGTGACTCAGTGGCAGTTCTCGGATTGTAATGCAGATCTCCTCACTCCCAGGCTTAGGTTGCTACACCCTTCATCTGAGTTATTGACTTACTAGAGTTTACAGTCCTATCTAAAAAATATCACGGATAGTTCCCAATCTAACATAAAACTTCCAGACTGTGTAAGGTTTTTATATCTGAGTAAGATTTTTATATCTGATGTTAAGAGCACAAGTACAGTATTAAACATTAATACCACCAGTTGTCAGAATGAATTACGCTGTCCAACAGGCAAAGTTGTGTGTCCTTTCATATGCAGTAAGTATTTGTTCAAAACAGTTAGACCCCATTGCCTGTGTTAGTACTTAATCAATTTACGTGGTCAGCTGAAGCACCTGCTTATACCCCTAATAAGTAGTGACACCCTGTTACTAGGGCTGCTATGTACTTACAGGGAAATTACAATTTTAATTGTGCCACACAAACCTAATGGAAAATCTAATTATGGCACTGATATTTTCCCACTTTTATATAAATATTATTGTTTCCGCCTTGCCATTTGTGAGCACTGCCCACACTTCAGAGCTGCAGCAGAGCAATTCTGCTCAGACGTCACACCATGTGCCATGGTATGATTTATTAACTACTGCCATCTATTATTTATATACCTTCACAAGTGACCTGGTGCATGGTGCACTGAGACAGGTAAACAGGAATCCGTTCTCCAAAGAGCGCTGTGGGCCCCAAAGATTGACATAATATGGCTGAGCTCCTCCACTTAGAGACTTGACTGTTTACTGGTTACTCAGTGCCTTTTGAGGTCTAGTGGCCAGTCAAGCAGTTTATACTTGGCTCCTCAGTGAGTTGCCCCTTTCATGGTTTCCCTTTTATTCTGTAAGCTCCGGGGCCCTAAATTTGGCTGGAACGAGCTGTAGCCTATCATTGCTATTATATCGTGCACTTTTTCCTTGCCTGTGGAGTGGTGCTGAGGAGTCCATATTCTGATGGCTCTCGAGCCAGGTCAAGGTTTCCCCCAGTCAAAACCTGGTTGGGTACAAAATGAACTCACACTGCTCATGACTCTCCTTGAGCACAGCCCCTCTGAGGAGAAGAGGTACTCTGGCTTATAATGTTCAGGGGCATCCTATCTGACCCTTAGTCACCCTGACCCTACATTGTCTCTGCCCCCCCACGGCACTTGGAAGCAGATTCCAGAGATCCAATATTGCTCTTATGCTTTCATTTATACAGTTGTGGCCTCTGAGTGATTCCTGTAGGTACAAAGGTACTAGGAACATCTATACTATTTTAGCAGGCTCCAGAAGCTTGCCGTGCCCATCTCCTTTCAGTTGCACATACCAAACCCAAAAATTATGCAGTGAAGTGGCCCTGTGGGTGCCTTTCTACTGCTCTCACACATGCTGGAATCAGAGTTCAAAATGATAGTGAGGGTGCGTCCCCACAATGGCTTTTCAGTCTTCCTTTTGGGTTGGCATCTGGAGTGAGAGTAGGTGGGCAAGGCATCACGTTAGATCAACACGATGCACTCAAATTGCCACCCCATCAGTCTCCTGATGGAAGAGAAATCCCAGGGTCCTTAGGGACATACTGGCTGGCTAATGTGGAAGAGAATCTGATTCAAATAGATGGAAACTGAATTGTTCATAAGAAAATAATACTTTTGCAAAGCTAGGGTTTTAACGCCCATAACTGCTCGAATGGTACTAGAATTATATGTAAAAGGAGCCTTTCTTCCAGACTAGAGTGGCTTGTATCCGAGGCAATTACTGATTCCACTGACTCCTTTTCTTATTTTCTACTAAACAGCATATGAGAGAGAGAGAGTGAGATTAATATACGGTAAAGATCTTTGGTTAGGTATGTTTATTATTAACATGAACCCTCTGTGGACACACTATAAAAAAAAATCTGTGCTAAACTTCATCCATAGATGAAGTTAATAGTCATAAGGACTGGATTTTACCCAGGTGACATGCCCATGTAGAGATGGGTGGGTGGCACCTACATAGTAGACCCAAGCACTTAGCAAGGATGGGAGCCCTACATGCCTGTTTCTTTCCCTTGGAGTTCTCTGCCTTCTTCTGCCAACTGGCCAGGGGTAGTAATTTGCTGTCAAATTAGGTCACAGGGATTTACTGCTCCTTCCTGCTGAAGCAAGATGAAGGAAGAGTGGGTAGTAGTTGAGTTTCACATTATAGAATGGGGCTAATGCAACCAATAAATACAACTCCTTTGTCTGTCTCATATATTTAGATCATGAGCTCTTTCTGTAAATGTATATGTACAGCACCTGGCACAAAGAGCTCAAGGTGTTCCTGTTAATACAAAGAATGACCACAGCAGCCCAGCTTACTGAGGATACCAGCCTGCTGAAAAGGTCCACTGTGTCTAACAGAGGTGATGCAGCAAACAGCTGTTACACGGGAAATAAGAGGGATAAGCCTTCTAATTGCAAAAGACTTGCGGGGAGGTGGAGCAACATGCTAACACAGCTGCATCAAGCAGGAGCAGAGAGACTCTCTCCATAGTTTGGGGTTTTTTTACATTGTCAGGTGGCTGTGACTGAGGAAAAAGTACATCGCCCCCTATACCATATAGGGGAGCTCAGCTTCTAATGTCTATATTTTAGATATAGACTTTTTGTCTTCTGTTTTAAGGGGTAAAATGTTTCTTGTGATATGACTACCTCCTAGCTTGGTATATTCTTCTTGAGTGCCGCTGATATAACCCTGCTTATGTTGTTAATGGTGCATTTCTCACCTTTCTTGTCCATTATTTGATTGATCCAAAGCCAGAATGTTTTGTTCTGATCTTATAAACAGTGGGAGCTGACCTTAGATATTTTTCCCTCCGTGGTTTCTCTACAACAGTTTATTATATATTGGATGTTCTGCATCTAACGACAGATAATATTATGGGTAAATCTGTAAAGCCTTGTCACTGGAGAGGCTGAAAATATTATGAGCAGATATTAATTTATCCAGAGTGCCTTTTTGCAAGCCTCAAAACACTTTATGTGACTGCAAGGCATTGAACTATACGTAGTGCTCTATCTTGACACCATCAAAATTTACCCACTGCGTGGCATAGATTTTAGGTAGACCTGGAAAGAGTTATTTACCAAACCCTTTTTATGCAAGGTACACAGACTTATTTATTTTTTGTCCCACACCTTTCCCAGTGCTCACCTCTGTTATATAAACACATGCCCAAAGCAACTAAAAGCACAGTTGGCTATGAGGGTATAGTCCCAGGGGCAAGTTCACCCTGATGCCAGGGTTCTTCAGAGAGCTGGCTCACCAAAAAGTGGGAAAGGAAAAGTTTAGCCACAGTGGTCTGGAGGGACAGGGCAGGGTGAAAGGAATATGTGTGAAAGGGTCTCTCCGACAATAGTCTGGTAGGAACTTCCTTTTAGTAGCTCCCCTGGCATTCTGGCAAATGTCTCTTTTCTTTGGCCTAAGCTACACTTATTTACAGTGGGGGGGAAAGGTAGCACTGTATTGTCTTGCTCCAATTACTGATGCCAGGTTGAGGAAATTTTCCTCCAGCAGATGCATCCCTGGTGGATAGAAGTGAGGCACGAAAGTGAGTGAGATTACAGGAGATGCCCTACCTGTGCGACTTAATTGGACTGCTGAGCTCAGGATGCCACAGTGATACCCCCGTAAAGATATTAACAGATAAGGACTCACGCAGATTAAATTTTATTTCTGGAATTATGATGATCCTGAGAAGTCCTAACAGGTAAAACTGCAGAGACCAGGTTTACTAATAAAACGTGCAGAGCAATCCTTCATTTCCAGTTTATATGAGGTGCTTGGAACACAGCAGATGACTGCCAGACAGACCTGCTGGAGACGCTACCAAATAGCAGCCTGCCACTTGCATTTTGCCATCACATTTGTTAAGCTGCAGGACAGCATTAGACCAGCCTGCCATTTACATCAGTTAGAGGTGTGAATGCTGCAGAGCACTTCAGAGGCGCACTGGGGAAGAACTAGAAAATGCCTCTGAAATAATGGCCTCAACTGCAACCTTCATTTTCACAGTGGTAGCAGAGCAAATACCTGTCTTCACCAGCCTACATATTGCAGCCCCATTGTATTGTATGCTCAGAGGTTTCAGTCCCTACTCTTACTTCCACAAAATTAGTTAATGTCTTCTAGCTGGATATTATCCCAATTTCCAGCCCATTAGGTGCCAAGATGCTTGAGTATTGTTGGCCAAATGAAACATGTTACAGGTCACGTAATAGCACCAAGACACCTCGGTGGCAGATTAGATGGCAGGCAGGCAGAGGAGGAGGGGAGAAAGATTAGACAGCTAGCAGGGACAGCAAGAATTTAGTATCTTTTTGTATCTGCATTCCCCCCTTTCCAGAATCCTCTATATCCTGCTCCCAAACCCTTTATCTTGTTTCATCTAACAAAAAAAAAAAGTGGTAAAATATAATAATTGTTGGACATGTTTTAAGTTGATTTTGGTGTCCACAAATGAGGAAGGCCTTATGTTCATTATGAACAGAAAGTCTGACTTACTTGCTTACGTTGCAACAGACATTTCTTATCTACATAGTGGTTAAGTGCGTAGCATTTGTCAACCCCGCTGTCTACTACATAATGCAATTGTAAGCCAGTGAACTGCACTGGAATGGGGAAGGGGAAGCAGCTGTCAAAGGGCTGCTATTAGAAGCCTTGAAATTGACAGGAGCTAGTCAGTTTCAGGGTCAGCGTCTCCCCGTATTTTCGGGGCTGGAAATAATCTTTTTCACAAGTGTATTAGAAGCTTTGAAAATCAGTTTGAAAGTCAGTTTTGAGGCTGCTCATGCCACTGCAATGACAGTGCTGTGCATTTAATGAGCACTGTTTACGTCAAGTAAGTAGGTGCATAGCTGTTTCTTCCCATCCTGAGGCTATGCCCTGAAACAGAGTATGCTGTATACAATGCAGAGAGATCTTCCCTGCATTTGCAGAATACTAGTGAAAAGGGAAAATGGGAACCTGCCACAAGGCTATTTTTGTTTAAGGAAAACAAACACAACTGACAGCCAATCAACTACAGTTCGCTCCTGCACCACTTTTATTAAAATATCCATTGAGCTTCAGCCTGGTTCAGAATGGGAGCGAAGCAGAAATCCTACACTGGAGGGTTTCTAGAGGGGAGGAAGAAGAAAACCTTGGACTAAGGCCAATATTTAAGCAATAAGACTTTAAGAAGCAGGCATCATTATAAGATAATTGACTGTGGAGAGCAGTCAAACATCCCAAGGTGAAGCGTAGGGCACTTAACATATCAATAAGGTCAATTATCTGATTATGTCAGCTGCCTTAGCACCGTTATTAACCTATATTGCTCTTATTAACCTTTCTGATGAAGAATCTTTCAAAAATAATTATATTAAAGTACAAATCTCTCAAGTTTAAAATATGGGAATGTTCCATTTCAGTAGTCATGTGTCATAGGATAATGAACATCTGATTGCCTGGCTGACACAATGAGGTTTTTAATCAGACTCCCTTTGCCTAGGATCAGCTTGTTGGCTGTGACAGGCTTCTCTTGGCTGAGGAAGTCTCATGAAAGCTTTGCTGTTATGTTATGAGTGGCGGGATTTAAAATTGAAATGTGAGCAAATAAGGCAAGAGCTGTGGATATGCAGAGGAGTGTTATCCTTGGAAACTATAAAGAGAGAATCTCTTCAGTCAGCTCCAATTATTAAATCATACGACTGATTCAATTAGCGGTTATGAATATGTGCATATACTATTAACTCTCTATCAGACCAGATCAAAGCAGAATGCATTTTTCACGAACATTGTCATGAAAAGGTTGTCCCTTTTTTGTCAAAAGAATGTTATACTGACATTCTTTTGTCTGCATCTTCACCCATCCATTCATCTCGTAGGTGAATGAGGGTCGAAAGCAGTATTCATGGGAGCAGCCTCCACCTCCGTGATTTTGTCCAAACTGAAACAAGTTCTCCCAATGAACCTACAAGTCCTTTGGAGGTATTTGCCTTGTAAGTTGGGCAACATCCATTTTTGGATGCCCAGCCTAGTCTAAGACTGCTTAATGCAGATTGATCTTCATGTTGCAGTGAGCACCCCAAGAATTTTGGCCTTGAAATGACTATGGAGGATCAAAACGTGCTGCCCTTTCAAAAGTAGGCCATCCAATATGAAGCCCATTTAGGACTGGGCAGTACAGTGTTTGAATTCTTCATTTCTAATCTGCTGAATTGGACTGGCAGGTGATGGGACTGCTGCCAGGACAAGGCCAATATTGACTTTAAAGTCTTCTTTTCTGTTACGGGCTGCTAATCAGTGCTCTGGCATTTGTCCCCAGTATGAGCACTTTCCCTGGTTATATAGTCAGTACTGAAAGAAAATAGCATCAGTCAGCATGGAGATCTCTGAATTCTCTCTGAAAGTTGTCCAAGGGATTTTTAACCCGGGAATTACACTAATGGCTAGATTTTATTCTATGTATTAGGCCTGTATGTGGACTTAGGTACCTTCAGATTTGAACACATACAGTTATCCAATCATAGAATTGTAGAGCTGGAAGGGACCTCTGGAGGTCATCTCATCCAACCCTCCTGCCTGAGGCAGAATCACCTCTACCCAAACCATCCCATACCAATCGATGGAATACAGTCTGTCCCTAGAGTCTGAAATCTGTTTCTGTGTTAGGATCCAAGGTGAATAAACACACACAGGGCCATTTGCAGACCCAAGAGATAGTTAGAGCTTCCTTTTCCAGTTGATTGCATTCCTGCTCAGTTTCCATGGGGCTTCTTTGTATGAATACAATACATCCCTAATCTCCTTCAGGCTGTTTTTGAGTGAGCACTGATCATAGAAAGTTGTGTCCATTGATACAGTCAGATAATTTACTGACTACTATGCCAAAACTGATGGAAACACCAGTAGTTCTTTTTATTTTCTTGAAAGCCTTTGGTTGCATTTCTTCCCCTTTGTGTTTCGTATCAACAGAGGACAGAGGAGCAGAAAACCAGAATGTCCTCTATGATGGCCACCCTACTGCCAGCCCATTATCTATTTTAAGTGTAAGATTTCAAGCATTTATTTGCATGCTTATTTGACAACATACTCCCTGTTCTATTAAGGAAACAGCTCCTAAATGTGGTCTCATTTTCCTCTAAGAATAACAGCAGAATATCATGAAAAGGCCCCAATTCTTGCTAGAGGTGATGTCACCAGCTTCACCTTTTGTGCGCTTGCTGAGGGGGAAAAGCAAGAATCCAGTTAAAGGCTCTTCAGTGCCAACTTCATTATTATCAATATTATACCTGAAAAGTGCAAATTTAATTGGAGATACCATAAACAAAAAGGGGAACTAGAAGCCATCCAGTATAACTCTCATCTCTAGATCCATCTTGCTGAGATGCCCAATTATCAAATTAAGCTTCTCTAATAGAGCCATTTGTATTGGATGTTTCACTGCTGCATTAACACAGGATGGTACTGACTCCTGCCTGACATCTTCCCATCTCGCTCTCATTTTTCTATTTCTGCTATTCATTCATCCCACCAACAGCATGGGGGTTTCTCTGCTTTTCCTTATGTCTTCTTTAAAGAGACTGTGTAGTCTGACAACATACAGACTGACACTGGAAAACCCCTCCTGCTAAAACCTCCCTCACTGATTGTCTTTCTGGGCCCCACATTTGTGACCCTTTCTGGTAAGTCTGAAGGACAAAGACCTCTCTAACCATTTTACTTTGTGAACAAACCTTTTTGCAGGGGAGTAGGCAAAGGGATTATATCTGAATTTGCTGGCCTTCAGTTGTATTTCATGAAAAGAGAAGAGAGGAATAAATGTAGATGTAGGTACATTTTTTGTTGGAAAAGCCAGGCATTAAATCAGCTGTTCAACTCAGGTAGTGAAAATTTAGGACATCCCTAGTGCAAACCTAAACAGATATTTTTAAATAAGTGAGGTGGGGGCGGGGGGGTTGTGTGTTTTGGTTTGGTTTGGTGTGCCTTTTTTACCTTGAGTTGAAAAATAAAGTTGACTCAAATGCCGTCACAGAGCTATTGGGTTTGGTTAATAGCAACGTCTTTGAGATCCTGTAATTGCTTGCAAAATTAATTAAATGGGGAGAATACACATCTGATTTCTATTGGGATTTTTTTTCCATAAAAGTAAAAGACCTTGTAGGGCATTGTAATGACGTCCTAATTGGATACTATTTTCAAAGAAATACTACCCATAAGGAAATTGAGACCCATATAGTTTGAGGAGACATACAAATTAAGGACCCTTTCCATCAGAAAAAGCCCAGAAGCAGAACATTTGAATATGTCCCACCAGATCATAAAGACACTCTGAAAACAGCTGAATTAATTATGTTTGTTCTGGTTTTATGTGTATTTTATATTGGCGACTATAGATGCCACCATCCCAATTGACAGGAAATGCCCCCCAAGGATAGGTGACTCTTGAAGAAACTATTGAAACATCATTTAAATACTCCCAAACTTTAAATGTTTTTGTTGGGCCATGCACACTTTGTCAGTGTCAGATTTGCAGTGTCACTTTGCAAATCTGAACACTCGGTCTCTTAGTAATAGGCTTGATCATCTGGCATTTCAGCCCCTTTCCCTCTTGTTCTCATGAGAACCAACAAATAGAAGTGGATGAAACTGAAAAATAATAAGAGTGAAATACAAACGTCAGGATTCAGTTTTAAGTCGATTCTTCTTTTACCTGACATTGTTATTCGTCTCCCTATAATGCAAGGAGCCTTGTGCTTTGTAAGGTGATATGATCGGTGATGTGAATTAGGCTTTAAAAGTTGAAATCTTTATATGGCAATTAAAAAGTCTTTATACCCTAACTGGAACCCCCGGATTCCATCATCTCTGCTCCACCGATCTTCCCATATGGACGAGAATATTGCAACCCAAGCCCATTTCTAGCTGTAATTCGCTTTGCCATCCAGCTTGTTCTGATTTCCTTGACGTTCTTTCTATTGACGTTACCAAAGACATGGCAGCAAAATTGTGGCCTTTCCT
Source organism: Gavialis gangeticus (assembly GCF_001723915.1). NCBI lineage: Eukaryota > Metazoa > Chordata > Crocodylia > Gavialidae > Gavialis > Gavialis gangeticus. Next base: position 3,589,753 of record NW_017729013.1, on the reverse strand, counting down.
TGAATACTGCTGATTTTAATTCTCAACATGGGCTTCAGATGATCATGAAGTTGAGGCCATCAAAAGCCATGGACAAGTGGTTCAGTGAGCTCAGTGCTCCAGAGGTGACATTCAGGCCACGTCCAGACATGAGCAGATATTTGGTTCCCTTGGGACAAGTAGTGGTGGTGTACCTTGTGCCACCACTAGTGGTCCCCAGGGAACACCTCTGCCACATCTGCTCTGATACATGGCAGGTTACCCTAGGCAGGGTAAGGGAGGAAAGGGCCAGCACTGGACTGGCCCCAGCAGCCTTACCTGGGGTCCTGGGGGCCTCCACATGCCCCCCCGAGATTGGCCGCTGCTGACGCCAGCGGACTCAGCCCACCCTCACCACCGCCACCTGCAGGCAGTCACCATGCCCCCCCAGCCTCAGGAGGCAGGAGTCATTCGTGGGTAGCCTTGTACAGCTCCAACCAGCCAGGCTCTGGCTTTAGGTGGCGCACACTGCCACTGCGTGCGTCACTCAGCTTTTCCTTCCTGTGGGTTTTTTTGGCCCCTGGATATCCAGGGGTCCAAAAAACCCTCCACACTGCTCCCTTGCAGCGCAGAGAGCAACTGAACGTGCAGTATGTGGCGCCGCAGACCACGTGGCTATGCTCGTCTGGATGCGGCTTCAGAGTCTGCCTGCTGTAATATGCTGAGACATGATATCTGAACTCGCACAGGATTTACAAAGGACCCAGGACTTGCTGAGTTTTATGGAACATTACAGGGATATTCAGGGCTGTGGTGAAAGTCAGGAAGAGGCTTCTTAAATCAGATTAGTCCCTTCTAAATGGTGTTTCAAAGGACAACAATTTCTCTTTCCAGGGGCAGGAAGGCAGGGAAAGGAAGAGAATGTGTATAGAAATCATGAATCCTGACACAAAGGGACACCGAGCTGATCCTACCTCTCACTGTTGTGTGGAGGTAGACACATCTCTTGAGCAAAACAGTCAGACTCCCCCTGTCATGGGTGTCAGGGCAAATCCCTCTAATGCAGAGTTGCAGACATTGCGGGCTCTGGAGTGCCATTAAATGATTACGTCAGCTGACAAAGCTGCTGCTGTTTACCGCGCCTGTGGGTCCACAAGGGTGAGATGAAAGCTGTACAAAACGCTTTCTTTCCGTTTTATTGGTGGTATGCACAGCTTTTGGTGAGTAGCACAGTAAAACTACTTGACTAGATAGACCTAAAAGGATAAAAGCAACTCAGAAGCAAAAAAAAAAAAGTCTATTTGATTTTATTAGGGTTTATCTGACTTCCACTCCAAATCTATTTGATTTTATTACAGTTTATCTAACTGCCACTCCAAGCCATAAATGCCTCTCCAGCATCCAAAACTTGGGGTGGGTGTACTTATAACATGGTTCAAGTTCACCTACAGATTTTCAGAGCTGTGTGGACACTGAGATTTGTGTGCAGAGAACACACAGAGTGAATTGACTTAGGTTAGGTTTGTCATTTAATTTATTGCCTGCCACTTGTCATCTTATCTTCTTAGACTTCAAGTAAAGAATGAGAGAGACAAGCATCCCATGCTGCTCTGGCCCCACACTGATGGCATTTTTGCCTGGTATGGGTTGCAGGGTGAGGGAACGAGAAATGAATTGTGAAGTGCACACATATTTGGGACCAGTGGTGTCCGTGCATTTTACTTTCCTAGTAAACAGAGACTGAAAACAGGGAAAACTATGACTGAAGGCCACCTGAGCTGGAAGTTCACTATGCAGGGTTGCTTTTCCCACCTCTGAAGGCAGCCAGTGAAAACTAATTGATCTAACGGGTAAACAGCAGAGGTCTGTTCGGAGGTGTTGTTTGACTCCTTTTTTAGTGACGATTCATTCCCACCAGTGCTGATATTCATCCTCCCGTTGTAAAAGGTAGGCGAGTCCAGCAGGGGTTGCTTTTGTTCAGCTGGCCACCAACAAGCTTCCAGCTGGAGTGGAGCTAACCCGCCAAATGAATGGTAAGCAGTTTAACTTCAGCCAACTCTGAGACAAAACCAAGACCACCCTGACCTCAATCATTGAGCTCCAGTAAGCTGATGATGCTGTATTGTGTACTCACTTGGACGTGGACCTTCAGGCAATCACTGATGTCTTTACTGAGGCATACAAGAAAATGGCGTGATGCTTGACCATCAGAAGACTAAGGTCCTCCATGAACAAGCTCTTCATGAGCAGACCTCAGCTCCAGTCATTAAGATTCACAGTGAGACTCTGGAGAAAGTTAAGTGTTTCCTCTACTGTAGAAGCCATCTCTTGCAGAAGGATGACATTGATGATGAAATCCAACATCACCTCAAATGTACAAGTGCAGCTTTTGGATGCCTGGGGAAATGCAAGCTGGAAGATCGTGATGGCAAATCCAAAACCAAGCTCATGGTTTATCAGGCAGTCATGATCCCTACTTTATTGTGTGGAGCTGAGACACGGACAATGTACACGAGATGCCTCAAGTTGCTGGAGAAGTACCATCAATGCTGCCTGCAGATGCAGTGGGTAGACAGACACACTAACATTAGTGTCCTTTCACAAGCATCGAGGCAATGATCATCTGATATCAACTTCACTAAGCCAGCCATGTCGTCCAGACGTCCAACTACAGACTCCCGAAGTAAGTTTGATTCTTCCAGCTCAGTCGAGGTGGACCCTCAAGAGGAGGGCAGAGAAAGCATTTTAAGGGCATCCTCAAGGCCAGCTTGAAAAAATGCAACATCGATATCAACTCAGGGGAGACTATTGCCTAGGACCACCTTCCAAATGGAGGAGTCAGCTGAAGGGATCTCAGTATTTTGAAACCTTATGATGACAACAGGAGACACAAAAACGGAAGCAGCAGAAAAAGCATCTCCCTGACCAAACCAAGAACCCAGAGCCGTCCTCCCCCACAGAAACATGTGCCCAAGCTGCAGAAGAGTTAATCCCGAATAGGCCTCATCAGCCATCTTCAGATCCACAGATAACACAATCGTGGAAAACAATCATTCTCGACTGGGAGGAGTTACCAATGATGATTTGTACACCCGTGTGTAAGCAGCTGAAATTCAGTGCAGTGTCCGTTCCAGCCTTTGAAATACAGAGCAGCGTGACAAGCTGGATTTCTGTGTCTGCATGCTAAAACCTCTGCGCATTCGAACAGTGGCAGGTGTTAAATAGTAACAGATGTTAATATTGACAAACTGGAGTGGCTAAATGTGGAAACACAGCACTGCTGAGATGTGTAAAGTGAGGGAGTGACCTTCACACGTTTCGGATGTAGTCAATAACCAAGAGCTCAGTGTGAGTAAATGATGCTGCTTTAATGGCAGGATGATAGGCACAGAAGCAAGCTAGCTCTGTGAGTGCAGTGAGAACATGGTGTGTCCATGCCACGTGACCTTGTGTTTTTCTGGTGATACGGCTAAAGTTTTGGGGCATTTATAGATGTGCTCCAGGGAGGGCAGTGGGGTGGCGGCGTTTTAATTAGCGCAGCTCCGAGAGCCGGAGGGTCACTGCAAAAAGGTGGCAGGGCACTTTGACCTAAAGCTCATCGAACATGCCTTAATTTAAAATACCCCAGCACCATTTTTCAGCATGAGGGCACTGATACATGTGACGCTGGAATGCGGCAATTACCATGCTCCAACACGATGAAATTATAGCATGTCAAAGGAGCCTTCCTGCACGTGTATAGGAGCCCTTGGATACTGGGCGAAGATAAGCTGTAACAAGCCTCAAACCATCACTGAAACTATCAAGGTCCAGAGTCTCCTAGCTCTACTCTCTTTTTAAACCGCTGTCAGGAATGGAAAGCACTGTGCATAGTGCATTTTTTTCAGTATGCCAGTACAGTAACATGTCAGAATTGCAGGAGGTGAATATCTGCTCAGCTTGGACTTTCTGCTCCCTTCCCCATCTCCCTCCCTTTTTCTCAGTCTTGTTGGCCTTGATCCTTATGTCTAAGTATCAAAGGCCTGGTCTGTTGTCTATTGATGGGGGACGGAGGGGGAGCACTTTGCATTGACTTCAGTGGCCTTTGAATCAGATTCCAAGATGTTTAGGATCAAGTCCTGCTCATTGATTTTTTTTTTTTTGCCAGTGACTTCAATAAGATAAGGTTTTGATCTCCAGTGCCCAGAGGAATTACAGTGATTTCTTTTTCATCTAGGTTACTTTGTTTTTAAATCTGGGGAAGAGCAGAAGGCCTTGAGGCTATTAAGGTTGGTGGGTTTTGCTTTGAATCTAGACTGGGCTCAAGTTGTACACACGCTGAATCTACTCCTCAGGATGCCAATCAGTTTGACTTTAGGTTGCTCCCCACAAGCTGACACCAAGTTTAATAGATCACAGTGTCTGGGACAGTAATGTGGGCATGTTACTTATATCTCCATGGCCAGAAAATGAATTAATTCAGAAGCAAGCCCCGCACTGAAGCTCACCTTGAGGAACTGGTCTTTTGTTGCCTACTTTTGAGAGCACACTGAAGACTATAGCACAACTTCCTTTTACCTTTTCAGAAGGCTTTAAATCAGGCCTAGGCTGAGCAACATGAGAAGATTAAACATCCTAAGGCACAGGTGGTACCAAGTACATTCATCAAGGCCAAATATCCCAATGTGCTCTAAATGACATCACATCACACGCAGCAGCTGGCATATAGACCACAGCCAGGAGACAGCTCAGTGATGTTCAATGACAATGTTAGTGGTGGAAGTCAGCTTTCATTTTTCACTTTCTATTTCAGGGCAGATCAGGCTCAAATGCTTGCTGCTCTCATTAGCAAGACAAATACCTAAAGCCCCTAGGAACCAGAGCAGTTTCCCTCCAGTTTTGGACATGGAAGCAAAACTTATTAAAGTATTAAACAAGAAATTATGCTCCTTTTGAGGGGAGGAGGGGGAAATGGAGCTCAACTTCAATTACTGACCCATTGGCCACTGGTGCCTCCATACTCAGAATAACCCTGGCCCCAATTCTGTGCTGCTCAGTCAAACTGGGTGCATCTATCCGAGGCTCTTTACTGCACAGCAGACTAATTTGCTGAGTCAAGCGTCACCATCTACACATAAGCGGCAATTAGGATGCAGTAGACTAATTTACTGTGTTGCCTGATAGTCCTGTCAGATACAAGTGGTATCCAGCAGCACAATAAATTACTGCACTTAACGCACACGTAGGCAGTGACGCCGGGATTAGTTAGTATGTTCGGTCATATTAATTGCATGTGTAGATGCGCCCGCTGAGTAGCACGCGTACACATGAGTAGCTTCATTGTAGTCCCTTCTGAATTCTCACATCACTCAAATGGAAATGTGGCAGTGAAGTTTTGCCGGTGTCCATGGATTTTAATGAGGTTCTTTATTCCTAAGTCAATGGATGGGCTACAGAAAAGAATTCAGTGGTGATCGTTTTTATTTGTAGCATCCAAACGTTGCATGTAGGCTAGGAGAGGGGGGAAACTAGTTGAACTGAAAAATGACACCTAATGCATTTTGAGTAATTCATTTTGATTCTGAATGAGACTTAGCCCCTGATGCAGATAGCACAACTTGTACTTTTCTCATCCTGTCAGCAGGCCAGGTCAATCCTATTTTCTCCCACAGGAAACCAACTAACATGTTTTTTTTAAATGACTCGCTCTGTCCCTATTAGTTACAACGTTTGTCTGAGGTTCATTCACCTGCACCTCTACTAAGCTTATACGTGCCATCACCTGCTTACAGCACTCCTCTGCCGTCTACTTTGGATAGATGGGGCAATCACTATTTGTAAGAACAAATGAACACTGATTTGACATCAGTTCCAGAGATGGACAAGCCTGTAGCAGAACAGTTTAACCTCTCTGAACTTCCCATCACTGACCGCAAGGTAGTTGTCCCTAGACAACAAAAATTAAAAATGAACTTGTAAAATCATCCACAGGCCGGATTGTGTTACATGTGGTCTAAACAGAGACTACAGCTTGTTATCGCCATTACCGGATTAGCTTTTGTGACCCCTTTGGTCTTTGTGGATTTATTATTTGTTTGCCACTCCAGGACTATCACTCCTTACCTGCCTCGCTGTCTTCCACCTCTTTTGTATTCAAATCGCTCTCTCTATTTGATACCCTACTCTGTGTATATCCTTTCACAGCACCTGATTAAGTGAGCTTGAGCTCACAAAAGCACGTGCTATTCCTTTCAGATGTAGTTAGTTTAAGCTGCAAATCTATCCTGCTTTCAGCCTGTTTAAAATCATGGTAATTAAAATATGTCAGCTGGCATAGGTTTAACTATAAACTATTCACCTAGTTTTGACATGAAAAAGATACATGGACAAACATTTGTCCCCATTTCAACAGAGCATTCCCCATTTTAATAGAGACAGGCAAGGGATTTGCCCAAGATCTGATGGTAAATCAAGTGACAGCTGTGAATAGAGCCCAGGCATTGTGTTCCCATAGCTAATGTGCTGCCACCCAACTTAACATCAGGTGGTTTGAATAAAGCATTCAGACCTGTTGGGACTTCTGTGCAAGTATGAAAGCTTCTCAACTTTGGATCCAATAGGAGTTCACACAGGATGCACTTTTCCAAGGCCTAGGCAGAGGCTGAGCTTCAATTAAGTTGATTTTATTTTTCAAGAGCAGTCAGAACAAGGTGTTATCTGAATCCTCCCAACTTGCTATTTCTAAAGCTATTTTGTTCTCATCAGAAGGTTTTTGTATTAACCTATAAGCAATACAACTTCTTAATGTGATGGCGCACAGCTTAGGTTTGGTAAGAGATCAGTTTTCAAAGTGGCCCATGAGGATTGTAGCCTCACAGCATCTATTGATGTTAATGGGAGTCACACAGCTAAATCCCTGGATGTGGCTTTGATAATTATTCCTTAAAGCAAGAGCCTCTCCAAGCCTGTGTTGAAGTTAACATCTTCCCTAACACCTGAATGACTGTTGGATGCACTCCCAGTAAAAATGAGCTGGAAACAGATTGGCTTTTTAATGTGCATGTTGGAAAAAAGATTTTTCAAAATTAACAACTTTTATCCTGCACTAGCAAAGGAAGGTCTTTAGGATACATTGTTTTCCTTTGTGTATTTGACATGTGATGCAGATTTCACAAACTTCAGGCTTAGATATTTAAAAGCAATTAGTACATGACAGACAAGTGGCAAGGAGAACTGGAATTCTGCTTGAGTAAGAACTGCACGTTTTAAAATATAGAGGACCAGATAGTCCATCCCTTGGTACCCCGCAACGGGTGCCAGCTCCAAAAACAGCTCAAACACCGCTTCTTTGTTAGAAAGATGGAGAGAATATAGAAGGTCACCCAGTTCCCTGGAGCCCAATTTTTATCACAGCACTTTACAAACACACAGGTGAGCCAAAGGGGCTGGCTCCTTTTGCTACCGCTGGGTCTAAACTGATGTGGGACACAGATTCCTGCTGCCTGTTGAGCTTTCCCAGCAATAGACTCATCAGGTGATGACACCATTAGTTCAAGGGAGCTCGGACACGTGGTGGTTGGGCCCTCAGGTACATGCGCCAAAAAGTGACGGGAAATTGTCATTTGTCTAACATAATGGCATCACTGTGTACACATGCATGATTTTTTTTCTGTAAAAATTTCTTTGAGCATGACAGCTTAGACCACCTCTGATGTGTTTTAGTTTGATTGGGGCAAAGTGTCCCATTGTGGATAAAAAAAATTGTGCGTGTCTACATGTCACCTGGGTGTGCTGGCAGACAGAGAAGGAGGAGGGGATGATGCACGGGGCGCTGGAAGCCCCGGCGTGCTCAGGGAAGCTCAGGTTTGATGGGCTTCCAGAACCCCGTGCACCGCCTCCGCCACCTTCCCCAGCCACCAGCGCACCCAGCTGTCCTCCTGCTGCCTTCCCGCACTGCCCCAGGGCAAGTCAACCCATTCCCGGGCAGTCCCAGAAAGCGGGAAGGTGGCAGGGACAGTGCACGGGGTGCTGGAAGCCCTCCAAGCCCAAGCTTCCAGCACGTTGTGCACTACTGGATTGGATACTTTGGATATCGTTGCTTGACAGCTATTTTAACTTGGAAGGCACGTATTTGTGGCTGAAAGCAAGTAAATGCAAGCTCAGGAGTCCCAGTGAGGTCTTCAGTCCATTTCTCTGGAGTTATTGTTATTAGTCAGCACTGGATAAAATCAGATTCCTCACATTGCCATGGTTCTTCCTATGGGTAATAATTACAGAGCAGATGCATATGTATGAGAGGGAGGAGTCTAAAGCAGGGAGCCCTGCATGGCTTTGAGTTTGCCTTGTTACTCGGTATGTGGTCTGCAAAGAAGTAGATGTCTTCAGAAAGCTCATGTGGTGAGTAGATTAAATTGTGGCTGTCAGATACTTGTCTGGATTCTCTTATCTTCCCTTAGCTATCTAGAGGCTTTGCAATCTGCCTGAACATTAGTGACACGAAATCAGGGAGGGCCCACTTGAATTCATAACTAGACCCTCAGACGGCTGCCTGGGAAATCAGATGCATTGTTCCCCTCCAAGCACATGT
>NW_017729013.1:3556186-3576229 GCF_001723915.1 Gavialis gangeticus | reverse complement strand
GGGTGCAGTAGATTAAATTGTGGCTGTCAGATACTTGTCTGGATTCTCTTATCTTCCCTTAGCTATCTAGAGGCTTTGCAATCTGCCTGAACATTAGTGACACGAAATCAGGGAGGGCCCACTTGAATTCATAACTAGACCCTCAGACGGCTGCCTGGGAAATCAGATGCATTGTTCCCCTCCAAGCACATGTGTTAATGAGAAATATTTATTGTTGCCTACACTGTCGTTTTTATTTTCATTCATTATATCAAATTCATACATCAATTCATATTCATTATTTCAAACATACCTGCATTTCTGAACCTCTCCAGCTGAATTTTTCTACCTGACCTATATAGATTATATCACCATTTCTGCAAAGGTTATGAAGTGGCCAACACCTCTGCTCAGGAAAACACTTGATCACGCATACATGTGAATCAGGGTATAAATGGTCATGGGCTCTACTTTCTAATGGACAAAATCAGAAATGCGTCATTGAGCATCATGTATTCTGAGCTGCTTGTAAGCTGAAGCGAGTCTCTGTTAACCTGACTGGTGCTTTTGAACTTGGCAGATCTGATTTCCCTCCCAGGTATAACCATGATGTTCTCAGTGGTCAGACTGGCAACCAAGAGTCCAGGAACAGTTACTGATTTATTGCTACATTACCGCACACTTTCATTATTGTGTGATGATGATGTAAATGAGATACCAATTATATGCAGCTATGGAGCAGCAGTTTGGCTATTTTCAGTACAGGTGGTTAAAAATGTAAAAACTGACGTTTATTTTTTCTTCCCATAATATTTAAGGGAGAGGGATTGTTTCCTGTCAGGCTGCAAATGAAAATGCCTGAAAATTGAAATTTCCCTTCCATAAATTATCATTTTATGGAATTTACAGTCGTCTCATTTATGGGTTGGACTTCAATGATGCAACTTCCTTTCCAAGATGGGGGATTGGCAAAACATAGCAGAGGTTGTCCAACCAGAGTGCCTACCCTGTGGAAAAGACTGAGGGCTCGAGGTTTAGAAGCTACATGAAACACAATGACAGTATTTCTGTTTTCTTTGGATAAGACCGTTTCAATTTTCTATGAAGTTTTTCAGGGTTTCCATTTTCCAGCCAGCTCCAGTTCTCATTTCTTAAGTCTCCCATGTGTATTCAGTAAAGATGTAAGCTGTTCTTTGTATTGGTGGCCAACTTAGTGACACCCGTTTCCAATTAGCACCAAGTCTGCCCTGTATTCAATTATAGCCATTGTATTGTGGCTTTGAATTTAGCGTTTTGGAAGCGGGCTTGTATAGTGGCCCACTCTGCACTGCAAAGAGACATCACAATTTTGCCTTCCTCCCTTCAAATAGCGGGACATAGTTTCCACTAGTCCTAACAGGGCCGAAATGGGCCTTGTATCATCCCTTTCTGTTGAGTACAGTAATTGTTATTTCCTTCCCAATGAATGACGAATGTTTCCTATATTCCTTTCAAAGTGACCCGAATGAGGATCACCAGACAGCATCCTCATCCTCTAGTCACAGCCCTGCTCTGTGACATTGATAAACCACAACATATTGTTCAACATATTGTTCCCAGTCCAACATATTGTTCACATTCATCACAGAAGCAATCAGTACAGACCATTTTATTACAAACCTGTTTCCTGGTGCTCATCATTAGGTCATTAACCTTAACAATGTCAGCATGTTCTCAGTATGCGGTTTAATTGGAGCAAAGCACAAAGCAATTGCAGGCTGTACTGCATGCAGGGGAGTGCCATATACATATTTTAAGAGCACCCTAACACTATGGGACCTTTAGATTTACACGGTTGGTTTGTGGAGGCGTATGGTGAGGAAATCAATTCATGGTGAAAGTTTCCTCTAAGCATCTGAGTCAGGAATAGATTTTCACTTTGACAGCATTAAACATTTTGACTGCTTGTAATGGTCTGAAAGTGGCATTGCAACGGAGGCTGCAGTCCTCTTTGGGCCTGGCACAACACAGCAAGTCTTGTAGCAATCTAATGGGTGCTTACATGTTGCTTCAGAGAGATCACCCTTTTAAAGAAGCTAGGCTTAGCTGTCCCCTGTGATTAGCTGCATCCCAAGTGATAACCTGAACCTGCAGGCCACATGGTAGTGAGATAAATGTTCACCAGCAAGACGTTGTGGGAGCAAGCAGGGGGAATATTCTGTTTTATCTGAGGTTGTTTTGCTGCTGTTGTGCGCAGTGTTACTTGATGTCCCTACTGGTGAGTTGCCCCACCAGCTTGCCCGTCCTCACTGATCCTCTGCCCTTCTAAAGGACCAGCGTTAAATCCAGGTGTATGGCTCTAGCTCTGGCCCCACACCAGCAATTACTGTGCTCAACCCTTTTTGTTCTGTTCTCCTTGCCTCTCTTTGCTGCCCCTGTCCTGTTGTCTATTCTTCAGGTGCAATCCATCCCCGTGCAGAGGGTCAAGTTGAACAAGTAACAGTGTTGAGCAAGTTTAACGTTACGTGGCCTTCCCGCACATGCCCTGCAGTGAGGGCTGCAGGCGGATGCATCAGTCTTGGGGTTGGTCTCGGCTCAGGGGAAATTTTGCTCAAAAAATCTCCCTGAGGATTTTCCCCCGTTGCAATGGCTTTTCACTGGGAGATGCTGGCATGAATGGCTGATATGAAGGTTGGTCACTGTACTGTGCAAGAGGAGAGGGGGAGAGATCGCTAGGAAACTCATCCAGCGTTAAAAATACTGCGTGAGAGCGGAGCTGATTCTGTGAAGGGGATCCACCTCTTGGTCCTGCGGATAAAGTATTGGCCTGGTTCTCAAGAGATCTGGCTTCAGCTCCCAGCTCTGCCAAGCTGTCCATGTGGCCCTTGGTACAAGAAAATAGGGGTTAATAACAATCCTTTTTTTCTCCAATCCTCCATTTAGATGGGTAAGCTCTTGTCATGTGGTTGTTTTGAGGTTGTTGGGTTTCTTGCCTTGCCTTGCCTAGTATTTTGGGGCCCAGATCTTAGTGGTTGTAGCATCTGCATGTTACTGGAACATTAATAATAAATAATAATAGTCCCAGTCCCCACATTTAGATATGAGGGCTGAGATTTTCAAAGCTGCCCCTAGGATTTCGTTCATATATTGTTCCCAATTGAACATATTGCTTACATTCATCACAGATGCAATCAGTACAGACCATTTTCTTATGAACCTGGTTCCTAATATGCATTCTGTGGTCCTTAACCTAATCTTGATAGGAGCTGGCCCTCCAAATCGCCATTTTGGATTGACGGATTGCAGCCTCAAGTCCCAATGCTTTCATTCCGTGGCTGCACCTACGCACAATGAAACTAATCCTTGTGTGCACGCACACACAAAAGCTGAGTCCATTTCCCCCCCAAAGAGATCCCTTTTCTCTGCAAAAATGCAAGCCTGGCTTGTCATATCGTAGAAAGGGCAGGGCTGCAAAAGCAAAAGTGCAAACGAATGCCCTGTAATGCTCAGTGTAGATCTTGGCAGGAGTTAGGAAGAGCTTCTGATCTGATGCCTCCACCCCATTCGCCTCTAACTGCCAGCCCTATTTATACACGAGGCTTTTCTTGCTTTAGCATTAAGTCCTGCATTTGCTTACGAAGGAAGCCAAAGGTTCTGATTGACACCCTGTTTCTCCCCATTACAAAATAAACTAATTTCTTTAGCCTCACACAATATTCTTCTGAAAACAGTTATTGATCTACACAAGTCTCTAGACTGGGTAATCAATACCCACCAGTTAGGGGGAGGGAAAAAAAAAGAGAGAATGATGGATGGGAATAGAATTGAGTGCTTTTTTTAGCAGACTCTCTGCGTTCAGATAATTCAGCTGTTGAAATGGCGGGTTGATTTTGTTTTGTAACAGGCACCCGCTGCAAAAGCAGTCTGATTTCCAGCCTCTAAATTAACCATAACCTCTAGAGCAGTGGTGTTCCAGGTGCTGATTTTATATCCAGGTTTACAAAGACACTTGTTAAAAAAGATAATCCCTGCCTTCATCTCCCATAGTTCATTTCATACAGTGTAATCAAGGTTAGTGGTCTGGCATCTGTGTATGTCTCTATCTGCTGACTTGCTGAGATGAAAGACAGGCCTGTACAATGGAGAATGAAAAGAAAGACTTGAAAAACAATGGGCTAGTTTGAGTACAGCACCATGAATGAAATGTCGTTTTAAAATCCTCTACCAAATATATGCAGAGAGCATAAGTCAAGCCTGTGCATGCTTAAATGAAATTAAAGTAGTGCATACACCTTATGGAAACCACATGCATAGAAATGAATGTCTGCAGCGAGGCATATATGGCAGCTACAGAGCACAACGCAGGAGAAAATGTGGTGCGAAGCCCAAACTTTGTCGGATTGCATCCCCCTTCCAAAATGTCTTGACTGCTATATATGTCCATGATTCCCTGGTACAGATAATAAAAATAGTAAACCTGTCATAAGAGCTATACTATTACCTCTCCAGCAACCTCAGAAATGTTGTAGAATTGTTCTTCTTTTTTTTCTTCTGCTTCATTTAGATTTCTGTTCCCTATTTCTTCCTCTTGCGCACCTACTAGAAGTTCACATCCCCCATTTTGAGAAAGCAGGGTAAGGCCTGCCGCGGACTAGGAAACAGTCACCTGTGGTACCCTGCATTCCTCTGAATGATCTGAAAATATCACATGTCTATCTGCCAGCTAAGACATGGTATTAAGAAAAATACCAAGAGAAAAGGCAAAATGGGGTAACTCTATTAATTAGGCTTTAGCAAAGGTATAAGCATCTGGGAACAGGGGAAACTGTTCTTTCAGTTGGGCAACTTTTACTTCTAATGCTAGACAAACACTAGAGGTGATCTCTTTAGGCTATTTCAAATAATGCTAATAGTGAAGTGGAAGGAGGAAATCCGTGCATGTTTTCAATGAAATTATTTTACATTTTTAACACATCTATTCAACACTATTTCTCAAATGCATTATGTAAAAAACGAACAAAAATAAGATGCTCTCACCTATGACAGCTTATCCTCTGAATGAGTTAGTCTCTAATGTGCTGCCCGGCTTTCCTCTTGGCTTCAAACTACCTCTTTCTACATGCAAACAGTGAGTCAGTAGACAAAAGTGCCAGCATCTAGGGACTCAAAAGTATGCAGAGTTAATTCTGGATTTTGCTAGGCTAGTAAAGCTCATGGTTTCTGGTGTGAAACTCTTTAAATGGTACATTTAGCAGTATATGTTCCTCTGTCCCTTCCCTGAAAAGGATGGTTCAGAGAGGCCTTCCTTAAGTCCTTCAGATGACAGACATTAACCAGGGAATAACTTCCTATCAAATATTCTGACCTTGGTCCACTATTCACCAGTCCCAGGTTTCGAATTATGGGGGAGTATGGGGTCAGGGGGGAGGCTGAGCCCCTCACCCCCAACCCATAAGAGACAAAAGCCCCCCTGCAATATTTAAAAATCATAGCCAGGGATCTCTGATTTTATTAAGGCATTGTGATGGGCAGCCCAATTTTTTTTGCAGACCCCCCCCTAAGAGTTAGTTTTATTTGAACCCTGACCAATCCTTAGGTATCCTTCCTCTTCAAGTTCAAAGGACTTTGGATTGGTCCCTGAAGTGCTTAAAACCTTTGTTATAAAAATCTGCTATATTTAGCCTTCGCAAATATTTAGCATTTGTTATGGCTTTATGGCGACGGAGGAAATACATTTCATAGGACTTTCCTGTAAAGATATGGGACAGTGTTTTTACTTGTTTTCAAACAACCCTGCATGGAGATTCGGTCTCAATTAAATTCAATGGGTTTTGGAAGACTTTCTGTGGGCTCCTATTGTTCGAATTCCTTCTCTGTGCTTCCCCTAATACTGGATCCCTGCTAGCTCACAAAAAAAATCCTTGTCTCTGTGTAGCACTGTAGTGGAACAAACCCTCTTGGTTATATTAACACCGTTTTGCAATCAAAAGAAGACCTGGCAGATCAATACAAATCACTGCAACATATAAGCTTAACAGGCCTGGCCAGGAAGTACGAAGGATTTCCCCTGTCATAAAGAAACAAAGATAACTTAATTCAGCTCATTCAGTCAATAAGCCTGGTCTGAGAGCCAGCCCTTGGACATACCTCCCCCAGACTTCATTCTTCAGCAGTGCAAGTACTTCTCTTCTGCTCCTCCAAACCTGGCTCCACATCCATTAACAGAGGGATGGGAAGGATGGACAAATATTGCTTTGGAGGAGCCTTAACACTGGGGCCTGCTGGGCAGCCCATCTGAGTCCTCTCACTGTGCCTGAATGGAAGGAGGGTGGGTGGCTTGATTTGTTGGTAGGCGAGTGCCAGTGAAGGGTAAGTTTTTAAGCTGCTATCAATCATGTAAGAGTATGTGAAAGATAAGTGCTACAAAGAACTGAGCTGACCCTGCCATGCTTCACTAGGGTGGAGGGATGGCGGGACAGGAGAGGAGAGACAGGCGAATTGTTGTTGGGGGGGTGGAAAAAGTGCAAGAAACAGAACAGGGAGCTGTGAGTGAGGGTCCCTGGGTTCAGGAGCTACTTTTACCTCTGTTTTATGCTGCTGGACAAGTGACCAAGGGCCATATGATTAAATGAGGATGTCTAAAGATAGGCACTTACCTGGTGACTACACGGATCCAGAAACCAAACCGTGGCCCCCTTGTTTCAAAACCTAACTCCTGCAGCCCACCTATCTCCCACTACCAAGACTCTCCTCCCCTCCCGCCCAGAAATTAATAACTTTTAGCTAGACTTTATATTATTTGTCTGATGGTTGCATGTAAAGGCCCCAGCAGAGGTCTCATTGCGCTAGGCATTGTGTGCACACAATAAAAAAGTCTTTTTTGGACCTTACAATCCATGAGGCTCTGTAGTGGATCGTGTTAATGATTCAGGAACGCTACTGCAGTGAGGCACCAGGACCCAAAGAGCTGTGGAAGTGCAAATAATTAATATGCGCTGCCACATCCCCAGGGAAGCATTTTGTAGGAGAGCATTGTTGTTTACCTCTGCGTGTCTTGACTTACCTTTCAGTACAATGAGGATGGATGACGTGCAGTCACACAGCTCCAGAACTAGGGAAGCTCTGGTCCAGTCCCTGTAATTCAAGCACTAAACCACACACCTTCTTTCTGCGTAAAATATTCATTTTGTGTTATAACTATATGAAATGCACACATTGCATGTACAGCTGGCCATTTTGATTTATATATTTATATGTAAATACCTCATAAACCATCCGCTGTTAGGACAAGCTGAAGTCACGCTTCATAAAGACCTGCTGCTGCAACCACTTTTTTACAATGGCATTTGCCAAGGTGGTGAATAAAAATATACGTGTGTTTACAGGAAATTAATTTCTGTCCCTACAGTGATCAGTGCAAAGTAAGCAAGAGAATCAAATTATCCTAGTTACTTTTACTAGCTAGAGATTTCCACTGTGGAGCCTGCTGAAACATAATGCAATTGTAACGTTTAATTGGAAAATGTAAATCCGCTGGGTACTAATTCAGCTAAGCATTAAGCACATGCTGAAGGCCGTCCTTATTCAGCAAAGCACTTAAATGCATGCTAATTTTTAAAAAAATACATGCTTAATTCCCAGTGAAGTCACCTGGATTTGGGCACTTAATTCAGGTGGGTGTTTATGCTTTGTGCAGAACTGGGATGGACTTTGAAGCCTGGGGTTTACACATTAGTCATCTAAGCTGGAAAAAGCATTAAGAATCTGTTAAGAGGTGGGTCAGAGAAGCCATTTGCAGTGTATAACAACCTTATTGAACCTGTTGTGTTAGAAATAAGGCTTTATACTATGTGGCAGTAGATGGTGCCCTGCCAACTTCTGTGTATATGTGTATATACCTTAAATACAGCCCATACCCTACTAGCACTTCCTTTATGGAGAGGCCCTTCAAGTTTTAACGGAGGTGCAATCAGTGGCTTGAAATGTGACTGGATTTTACAAAAACTCATCTAAAAACCTACCAAATTTCATGTAAAGGGTTTTTCTCTAAGTGCTTCGGGACGATCCTATAGAAATCTATGGCACGACTGTAGAAGTTACAACCTAACATAGGGGCCTGTTTAAATCTGTAGGAGTTTCCCATGATAGCTGAAAACAAGAAGTAAAATCTTGTCCCACTGAAGACCCTGGGAGTTTTGCCACAAAACTCAATGAGGCCAGGATCTCACTAAGCGTACTTTATTTCATTGGGTGGCCCCTGTTGGCTAAGGGAATTGTTGTCTCCAGGGACAGGTCCCTCCAGGGGCTTTGAACGTGCAGCTACTGCCGGCGAGTGGACTTGTTCAGGAATCAGCTGGTCATGCTTTGCCTTACAAATCCCCTGCTGCTACGGGGGCTCCTGGCATTGGCAGTACTTGTGGTCTCTCCTGCTCTCCCCCCATGGTACAGTGTAGTTTCTGAAGCCATTGGTTTGATACAAAACTTCTTGTGACTGTTTGAGGGCTTTAGAAGGTGCTTTGTGACTGTACCATGCAGAAATGGCTGGAGAGGATGCCCTTATGGACCGTTTTGGGCTGAATGTCTTTTACATGATTGCCTGGACCTCATGACCTAGGCACTCCCTTGTTCCTAAGTGAAGCAGCTTCTGCAGTAAGTAGATACTACCAATGCTGAAAGACCAGAACAAACCCGCCCAAAAACAACCAAAACCAAACTGGGGGGTGTTTTATATGCATGAGATCTGTTACATGAATGAATTAAGACTTATACATGTTCTGCTACTCAAGTACTGGTCTGTATCTTGCAAGACTGTCTTCATAGACATTAGGGCCTGGAAGGGATCTTGTGAGGTCATCGAGTCCAGCCCCCCCCACCATAGGCAGGAAGTCAGCTGGGATCACATGATCCCAGCAAGAAAAATATCCAGCTGTTTTTTGAAAGAGTCCAGAGTAGGTTAAACGTGAGGGGAATAGATGTGGGAAACTGTCTAAACGTAAGCGTTTTGCATGCCCATGTAAATTCACATGTGTTGGTTAAAGCCAGTCTTGGACACTATTACATCCAGTTAACTAGATGTATATATGTGTGTGTATACGTATGGGTATATATGTATGTATATAGATCATTCTGTCTTTTGTGCACTGCCCCTTTAAATTCTGAGAAGCTTCCCTAACACAGTGATGCATAGTTATAGGGCTCAGGAAAAGTTAGAGTGATTTATGGTTTGCACGCTGTAAATCAATAAAGAGAATCACAGACATTGACAACATGTTCACAGCCCATTTCTTTAAATGGAAGGCAGTTTTATATCCCTCCCATTTTGGCATGGTTGGCACACAGGAAGCTCCTGCTACTTAGAAATATTAAGAGGCCTTATAAAATATGTAAAAGCTGCATACTTAGAGGATACGTACATCAGCACATATACGCATACACCGTTCAGTCATGAGAAGTGCCTTCACTTCAGCCCCTTCTGTATGTCACAACCCAGTGAAATATAGATATGAGTTATTACAATCCCCTACCTTTGTGGATAAGTCTACCCTGATATTATTTAGGGCTGATCCTGAGTTTGCCCTCAGCCAGCTTGAGCCCTGTAAGACCCCTCAAGCCCTCTATCATACATTGTAGCTGCAGCAAAGCACACTCAACGTGCTACTTCTATCTCAGGTGTGAACCTAAGGTGCACCGTGCAAAGTGGAGCCCTTCTAGGAATTGTTCTGCAAACGGCTTGTCTTTACTTGTGGACAGTAGAGAGAGGTGGAAGGGTGAAGGGAGGCTGGGATGCAAGAGGAATATAGGATTGCGGGCGGTGATCTTAAGGCTCATAGCACTCAGGCAAGTTCCAAATATGCTGCAGAAGCGGGTGGGTGGGAAACGAGTGAGAATGGGGTCAACCTTGAATCCTGAAGTTCAGCAAGTCTTTGAGACTTGTGCTGATTGCCACTGGAGACCACATTTTCCTTAGTGACCATGGGTTCAAGGATGCCCCTAAGGTCCACACTAATTTCTAGCATAGTCACAGGCCATGTCACAAAATACAGCTTGGTGTGCTGGCCTCTGACTTTGAGATTCTGGTTTAGGACCTGAGTCAAACTTGATTTCTGCTGTTTTCTTCCTCGACTCCATTTGCGCATCTTGCACTGGTTCCAAGAGGCCCCAAAGGACTGTAAGATGCAGCTTTGCTTCATTTTTTTTAACTGTGGGTGAAATTCACCCCTAATCAATGTACTGCTTCATGTCAGTCCCTAGTTCAGTCCTGTTTACAGACTGAAGTGGTGCATAGGTCAAGTGAAACCACAGGCCTGAAAGTGAATTTTACCTTAGAAAGAACTAAGGGAATGCGGTCTGGCTGTATTCGAAGTGTAACTTGCCTCATTTATACATAGAGGCCACGCACAACACAGAGGAGGTCAGAAATAGTCCACATACATTCTCCAGTGGCATACATTCTCTTCCATAAATTGCCTCCAGACATAGAGAATAAAGCAAGCACAGCTATCTGCAAAGGACAACTACATCACAAACCAGCAGTACGGCGTTTCTTTGATACCTAAAAACTTGTTCATGGAGTAAAGAAAAAAAGAAGTCCTAAAACTATGTGTAACAGCACCATCTGTTAACTCCTTTCGTAACTATAACACTTAGGCAGGCTATTTTATTCTTTAAGGAACTAATTCAGGAAAAACATTCCTGTTTGAAAGGCAGCATTTAAGCATGTGCTTAAAACATGCTTAAAGTCCCAGGGGATGCTATAGGATGCTGGAGAGTTGTCCTGAATATACTTGGACATAACCCTATGCCAGCTGCTTTCCTGAATAAGGGCCTGAATTGAATGTCAGACACTGGCGTGCTACTTGCCATCCCCCTCGTTTCCCCCTCCGTTGCATAAATCAGCACAGTACACGCCTCAGATCGTCAGCTTTATCTGAAGAATTCCAACAGTGTATGTGGCAGCCCAGTTACCTCATCGTGGTGTGCAAAAGCAAATGAAAAGGCAACAGTGATTCTAATTACTGTATGCTAATTGGGCTGCATTCAGGCTTCATTGATGATGCTATTATGCTGCAACAAAACAATGGCAGCATATGTACTTATCTTGCTCTGCTTATCCTATGATTATTCTCTGTTAGTTCAGAAACGCACAGAACGTAACAACCTGCGCACAAATTAGTCTCTGAAATGGACCACTAGGAGTTCAGCCCTTAAGCACATTCATTCTCTTGCCATGCATATAATGCAAAGCCGTCCCCGCTACAGCGGCTTCAAGTGCTTTTTATCTCGTATGAAGCTTTGGTTGTAATGGTGTTTTCTCTTCTGTTTCTCAAATAAAACATTTTGTATTCCCACCGAATCTGGCCGCCTGTCCTTATCTGCTAATATCTCCAATCAAAACTTTCATCGTCGCAGAGTCTGGAGTGTATGCCAAGTAAGAAAGTGTTGCCTGTACAGCGTGAATTCAGAGGTACTCTGGCAGCAGTTGCTGATTAGTTATCCAGAGTAAATTTGATAAGGGAGCAGGAGAGGGGCATATTCCGTGCTGTATTGTTAATTTACTGCTGCTTTGGTCGCATGAATGTAACTTGTTGGTACAACAAACATGCTGGATCATTTGCATTCTGTACTTACAGTTGGTGTCTAACCACTGAATACTCTTGGACTCGTTACAAAATTGTCACGTGTGGGCTCCAATGTAATATGTTCTGTCTGCTTCGCTATCTGTTTAGCAGCCATATGTATTTATCAGAGCTGGCTGAATATGTTATTCAGTGCGCTTTGCTTATTTATTCAACAAATATTGCATCGGTGTTCAACCGGCTCTGACACGTATGCGCACATTGCATCTAACCTAGTTATTTTTTTAATACACCCATCACAACAGTTTTCATCTGAATGCAAAGTGGCCTGTGCGAGGCGTTGTCATGAGTGGCAATAGGCTGCCCCCAAAAGTCCTTCCCAGCAGGTTTTTTGAGGCCTGGGCACGCTGGTAAGGCTTTGGGAACGTGAAATCTCCATTGCATTTTTGTGGCATTAATCTAATTAGTCCAGGGGGCTCTTGAAAGCCAAAACTGAGTTTGAAAAACAGAACCTCAGTTTTACCGACTGCCTGTCTTGTGCCCAATCACTGTATAAAATGATCATGATGTCACAGGTATTACTGTGGTTTCATCACAGTGACAGCTTTGTGTTATGTTAAGAACAAGAATTGCTAATCCCCACTGAGGTTTACATGAGAAATTTAAAGCCCGTTCCAGTATATTAAATGAAGCTGAAAAGCTTCAATCAATAATTTCTCTTGTATGAAAAATAAAAGGGATGAAAATGATGGTAGATTGATTCAAAATACTTAATGCCAGCTACCAGCTGATGGAAGTACCTTGTAAATAGCATTTTGTATGGTTGCCAATGAATTAGTCTAAATTGTGAGGGTGATTGAAATGTATTTTATAATGTTCATCTCCACTTTAGTGGCCATTTACAGAATTTAGAAGAGTATGAAATCCCAGAGGAGTAAGCGAGCAGCCTGCAAAGAAATAGGGAAACAAGCTGCTGTAGTCTGCAAATGAGAGCTGAGTGTTTTAGAAGACAAAAAGCCCGAGTCCTTTATACGAGCAGGAAGGATCAGTGCTGCAGCGTGTTAAAACGTAAAATGCCTTTTTCAAGTAGCTCTCCCTGTCCCCAGGCCCATGCCTTCCCCAACTCACCGTTGGCCATGGTTTTGCATTGAGATGATGGTTTGTAATGGGAGAAATAGAAATTGGATTCTTTTTTAGGCACTGTTCTAGGAAAATTGCTTTGTCGGTCCTAAGCAGAAGTCCCTTACTACACTGGGACTCTGATATAAAGCAATCCTGCGCCCTCGTCTCACTCTTCTCTGCAGGGGGTTAGGAGAAAGAGGCCTTGCCACTCAGTCGAGCAAGACTTCTGTGGGCACATCTATATGTTCATTAATGTGCCGTAGTTACTGCGCATTAAGTTTAGTACTTAGTTAACCCAGGACTAAATCAATGCAGAGCAACTCACGCTACTGTGCAATGGCACCAACACACAGCTTTTTACTGACGCTTACTGTGCAGGAGCCTCATACTACTGTGTGGTACCATATTAGCATAGTTTTTGCCTGGCACAGTACTGCGCAGTGTTATTAAGCTACTGTGCAGTTAGTGTCTCATGCAGACATGCCCTGTGGCTCTTAAGTCCAGATCATGTGAAAAAAACCCATCCCCCTTTCTGAATAAGCCCTGGCTGGGAGCAAGTGGGCACAGAGCAACAGGAGACAGGTGGAGCCTTGGTTCCAAGTCCCATTGTGCCAAATTGGGCAGCTCAGGGTGTGATAATTTTGCCACTGGCGTGTTTCTATAGTACATCATCTCCCCACTGAAACAAACTGGAAGCATGGAGTGCCCTTGAGGGATGCTGTGTCTCTCCTAGAGTGATGCCATCCATGTATTTGCAGCCTAACTTGTAAAAGTCAGTCACTTGAAAGAAACAGTGTTGATCTGGGGCATGCCAACACGCTGTCAAAGTGGTGTATGGATTTGGTTGGTGAGGGGATGACTCAGATACAGAGGCCTCTCTGCCTGGTGCTATGTCTTCGCTTCTCACCTCGTTCCAGTCCGTTCCACCACTGGTGTCCACGTTGGGTTTTTTTCTCTTTCTTTCTCTGCATGGCGTTCCCCTCTCTTTGAGCAGAAAAAGGTAGTTAGCATGTTATGATGAAGTAGGTCAGAAGGCAGAGTAGATATCCACCTTTTGGGTAGGGACAGACTTTACACACAAGCCAGTTTAAGTTGTCAGAAACTGGTTGAAATCTGTAACAGAACAGATGTTCAGTGCACATAAACCAGTTTGAAAACGGCTGAGGGGATGCCTGTGCAATTACAAACCGGTTTAGCTTAGCCAGGTTAGACTAACCTGAAAAGATTGAATCAATTCAGGCTCAGGCTTTCTGAATGTCTGCCCCTAGCCTTATAGACTAACTAAATAAGCTATATATACATATAGTGCACAAGTTTTTGTGAACTCAGGTTCACTTCATCCAAGGCACCTGATGAACCTGGATTCCTGAAAGCTCATGCTCTATATATGGGCATTGTACTTAGTTTCTAAAGGTGCATATGTACCCTGCCTTCCCCCTCTCTTACTTTGCAGTATCAGGTGCGGTAGCGGATCCTTAGAAGATGATCATATGTCTCCAAAAAACTGCATTATCTCTCAAGTTAGTATGCATGTACAGGTGCGGCAGCACAATTGTCTTCGATATCGCTGCGTTCCGTTTTCTTGTTTTCCGGCTGTTTTCAGCAGGTTCCTCTCGCACCAGATTTCCAAGGCCCTGGCGTGTTTCTTCTGCCCTTCAGTGGGTCTGACACTCCCGCCTTCCTTGGAGTATCAACCATAAGTAGTGCTTTAACAGTCTTCGTAACACTAGTTTCATTTTGGAATAGCAGAGCTCTGTCTCTCATGGTTGTTCCGTACAGATTTTTGCCTAATGCTTAATTCTGGCTCTGATCTTGGTTTATGGATTTTATTTCCCCTTCTGTCCACTTCCCATATCCCTTTCTTGAAATTCTTAGCAAGTAATTTGAGTGCATCATCTATCAATCAGCTTGATTTCACATGCTAAAGAGTTCCAGATATTTAAATTAGATTAAGATTACTGGGGGCGGGGGGAGAAGGGGGTGAACAGCATGAATCCCTTTGCAAGAAGCTTCATTGATATTATCATGCTCATTCATCTTTTACCTTAATGAGGACCAGGTTTTTCTTTCTATTATACCTATGCCACCTCCTAAAATAACTTGGCTTGACATTTGAGAGTGATGGCAGAAGTTGGAATGCCCTTGCCTTGTTCCCTCTGTGCTCCGCCAATGCCCTTCTTTTCAATACTTACTTTGTCTCCGGTCGCAACGTGTTGTCACCTTCCTGGACACTATCGTCCTTGTTCTTCTCCTTAGGAAAACTTGTGACAATACACCCACTTCTGTGACTTGTTCCAGCTGACTACATATGCTCTGTGGTCTTACTTCCTGATCCAGGACCTATGAAAACGAACGGTGTAGCTCCAAAGAACTCGGTTCAGTATATTGAACGCTGCTAAAATTGTGACCCGTATTATTCCAGTGGGAAGTGCTTGCTGATAACTATATTTGCAAATGTGACGCTTATTTAGACCCCTGGGTGAAAGCTGAAATCTGTTGCAAATGCGGTCTCAATTGTGCGTAATGAGCACTCAAAAATCTGGCTCTGAGCTCTTTTTAAAATTGGGCCTTTAATGTTTAAACTCTGAGGCAGGCACTTTATTTTTGGGCACAGCTTACTCACTGGACTCTGTGTACATTTTATGGCACTATAATAATAATAGCTCAATTCAGCCCTCTGCGGGGGACCAGCATAAAGTCTATGCAGTATGAAGAGCCCATTTAAGCACTCCAAATTGGCCTCTGCATCACTTACACCCTTGCCCTGGGTCTCTGACCCTTTGTGAGAGAGAATTTTAGTCTGAGAAGGCACTCGAGAGGGTAGCAGTCACCAATATTACCTGCAAGGGGCTGTACTGACAAGGAATTAGCTACCTGCCAATAGTCTCTCAAGAGAAAAGGTGAATACCCTGTCACTCCATACATTTTCAATTATACTGTTCCAAACCCTAACAAGTGATGTAATAAAATAGGAAGGTGTCTGGCCTGTAGTTGCTCACTGAGCTCTCAAAACAAAATAGCAATGCTGATGTTGGAATGTAGTTTTGAAGGGCTGTGTTTTTTTGCTAATACAAAACAAGAGATGGAGGAAACGTACCCCAGTGCAAACTCCATCAACTCCAAATGGGCATCTTAGCAAAGCATTTTAGGTGCCTAGTTACCCTTTTGCCTCATCATTTTATAATAGGAAGGAGAAGCAGGAGACATAACGGCATGTATTTTATTAGTGTCGTAACAAGAATGGCTAATGATTGATGCTCTTGCCCTTCGCCTTCCCGTGTTTTATTGGAATGGAAAGGAAGTGCAATGCAACAAATGAATAGCTGTGCAGCAGCCAGAAGACTGCCTTGCTCAGCTGTGCCAAAGAAAAGGTGACGGAAGAGGAATATCTGCCTGCATCTTCTCATGAGGAACAGGAAGCCATCAGATTCTTATAGATGACTCAGTCCGCTAATTAGCTTTGAATACCATTAGGAATTACCCAGTCCACAGTTTCTTGCTGGAAATAGATCTTGCTTTTAACAGCTGTTGTTCTATCAAGTCACAGTTTTTTGCTGCCTGTAGGACACGTTCTTTCCTTTGCATAATAGACACATGGTGACTATGCTGGTAGGCGGAGTTCCACCCGCTACATTCAGTCTTGCAAGTGGTCAGCCATGCTGGGTGGTTGACTTGTCCAAGAGCCAGAAATCTAACTAGACACCAAAAAATAGGGCAGATGAAGTAATATAAAGCAAAATGTCTCTAAGTCATTTTAAGGCACTTTCACTTTAAGTCAGGGGTTCTCAAACTTTGTGGTACCGTGACCGCGAGTGCTGGATTGCGGCGGCAGCGGACAGGGAACTCACATGCGGCAGGCACTGGCAACATCCACCATTGTGCACCGCTTCCCTGCGCCACCGTTCATACCCCTGGGAAGTTTGCGGCCCCCTTTTAAGTTGTTAACCCTGGAGGGTTGCAACCCACTGTTTGTGAACCCCTGCTTTAAGTAGCAACCATGTAAAAAGGCACCTGGTTAGTAATGGACCTTTCTCCCTGTGCATCCATGAGGATCATACCTGCTGGCTTCTATGGCCAAATTAAATTTCATTTACTTTTTCTGATCCTGTGAGCCTTGCACAGCTAAGAGAGAATAGAAGAGCACCTAGTCCATCTTGAGCACCACCTACACTAAATGACAGTCAATAAAATCCATATAATTTGACCTGTGAATTTTTTCATGGTGCTGAAAATGAATGAGGTGGAAAGAAAGCAACTTGGATCTCATATCCCAGGTTAGAAAGCATCCTTTTTTTTTTTTTTGTAAACTGTGCACATTGGATCTGGGAATCATTGAGTAATAATAACCAAGCTTTCCATGATGTCAGTATTAAAAAGAGGAAAACCTCACTTTTCTGAGTACTTCAGAGGATATATAAAGTTAATGGAGAAGTAGAAATGGTAAGGAAAGAGATGCAGATGTTACATAAAAAAAATCACTTAAGGGTTCTTAAACAGGTCCCCAAACTCGAGCCTTGTATTATGTGCATACCTTCTGGCCCGACTGTACAGTTTGGATATCTAGCCCTATATGGGTGGAGTGTAAGTAAACAAATATGCATAAAGTCATAATATAAAACATGAACTAAAATGCAAAAAGGCTTCACATTTTTATAAAGGGACCTCTTGACTCTACACTGCTGAGTGCCCAAATAGCAGTAGCACATACTGGTTAATATAACATTACAAAAATGTGCTCCATTACCTGGTCGCAGGACTTAACCGCATTACAGAGAAACACAGCATGAGTCTGCACCGCCAAAAGAGATTACCTTAAGGGTGTAGGCAGGTATGACACGTGGAGTCTAGAAGTGCTCATGCGAAGGCACACACTAGAAGCGATTGGCATCTGCAACAGGAGTCTCGCTGGCCTGTTGGCTGCGCTGGTAAACGGTTGTCTGTCAACCTACAGTGATGTTGTGAATCAGTGGTAAGAAATCTGGAAGCCATTGGAGGGCTAATCAGATCATTTGTTTTGTTGGGCAAAGTAACTATTAACAAGGCAGGTTCCTCAACTGGAATGTGCAGCTACCTAAAATCTTAGGGCCAGATCTTATGAACCCTGCTAACACATATATAGCCCAGGGGTACTTCCACTGAGAGCAAAGTAGGTCTCAGTGCATGTAACGAGGGCAGAATCTGGCTCAGGTGAACGTGTGTATATGTACATAGTTAGCATGCAGGCAGTAACAGCACCAATGCATTCATGCATTGCTGGGTACTACATATCATAGATGAATACCTGGTTTTATCTGCTAGTAACAAATATTCCAACCTCGACTTCTCCATGATTCCAGTTTACAGTCCCAAAGGATCTCTGTACTAAAAAAGAAATTGCTTATGAATTTTACAAGAGCACTGATAGACAACAAAGGTAAAGAGTGGAGGAAAAAGCACACTCGGGTATGTCTGCCGGCATATTTAATGCATCAGAAATTTTGAATAAAAAGAACAACAACTCAAAATTTGATTCGAGCTACCCCAGGGAAGGGGAAACAATACAAATCCTTGCTGCACATTTCTGAAGCAAGTTCTTCTCTTGGTGTGGATGCCTGTCTTCCAGGAGTGCCGTGGAGTTTTATATAGTGCACCAAGGAGATCAAATCACTTTTAGTTCTCACTGTTTTTCATGCAGCATAACTATATAACTGGAGTTGGAGTTAGATTCAGATAAACTCACAAAATAAGAATGTCACAGTTCCAGTTGGCAGGTGAGGGGCTGCAAGCAGAGCCTCTTATTTGTCAAGAATACACTGACCAGGATTTACTCTTAAAGCAACACTGTGGCTTGATATACATGCATGCACAGGACAGCATGAAGGAATAAAACTTGTGTGCCATTTTGTGTGCTACACAGATCCTTGGGTTCAGAGAGGCAACGTAAGCAGTATTACGGGCTCTCTTCCCTAAGCGGGTGAGTGGAGAGTTGACTTCTGCACCCAAGAGATTTGTCCTATGCTTCATAGGACCAAACAAAATCTGAATATTGCCAAATTTTGCAGAAATTAGGATGCACTCCAGCTAAGAGACTTTTGTTTGGGATCTGGATCCAAATTTTGAATCCCTTTAAGTTTAGGGTCATTGTCTTTTTCATGTTTGACACTTAGCTTCTTATAAAGAAGGGCAAGGTGTGATATTTAGACTTCACAATGGGTTGATTTCTATGACTGAATGCATCAATCATGGTTTTTGTAGCCTGCAAGGCTGCTCAAAAATAAATGTAAAAACTCAACACGGTTCCCAGTTATTGCTCTGTAGATTTTTCTTTATATGAGCATCTGATGATGAAACCACACACTGCCAAATAAAAAAACCTCCTAATTCATCTTCAACACTCCTTGATGCGTTTAAAAATCTTGTTTAGTATTTGTGACTGCACATATACAATAGGCTCTTTGTACTCGCTCATAATTTTACTTTGGGCGTTATTAAAGGTAATAAAATATTGTGGAATGCATTCTTCAAAGCTCTCTCCACTGCAAAAGCCTTTGAAATATTTATTTAATTTTTTGCATACTCCTGGCAGAGGATAAGTAGAGGAGCGTTAATACTTACCAGTAGACACTTTGAACACCTGACCTAATCCAACAGGTTTAGATTATCCTAACTGAGCTTAAGCCCTGTCAATGAGAAACAATTGCTCTGTTTATTTCATTTCCAGTATTTGGAAGCCTGATTCAAGGCCCTTAGTTACTTGCCTGTCAACCAACTTTGGCAGAGCTATAAAACACTTGGAATTTTTTCTTTCCTAGAATTGACCACAAGGTACTTGTTTCCTATAGAGGGCCTAGAAGGGTGGATTCGGCTTGTACGTATCAACAGGTTTTTTTTTACGCTGAATCCTGCCAAAAGCCAGTGATGAGCCATGGCCAATCCTCTTCTGTTCTCTTCCACCCCTATGGACTGGTTTAATCCTTTCTGTCACTCTTGGAACTCATATCTTCCCTTTCCCATTCCCGTGGGATTGGGTCATTGCCTCATCCATGTTCTGAGGCAAGATTGGGCAATTAGTTGGGCCCATGGTCCACATAGGTGAGTTGTCATGAGCCAGGTCAGCAGACCCCTCCACCACCCGTTCCCTGCCATGCAGCAACTCACCAAGACTTCTTAAGTTGCCCTGTCCTGTCTGCCTAGCCACGTGCCCTGCCCAGGTAGGTCTTGGCCAGTCTCCATGAGGACCCCAGGATTGTGAGGCAGGGACAGTGCAGGGCTGGGGCCCAGGGCAGATGTGTATTGCCCCAACCTGCAGAACCAGCACTCATCACAGCGGCATGTGGGCACAGGACCAGAGCCCTACTCCGTGCTTGGCTGGGATGGTACAAGAGCTGGGATCCAGGAGGGGGATGGG
>NW_017729013.1:3551167-3555925 GCF_001723915.1 Gavialis gangeticus | reverse complement strand
GGATCTTGGGGCAGTTACAATGCAGGGTCGGGGCAGAGCGGTGATCCAGTCCCCACACACCCCTGCCCATGGAGCCTGCACTCGTTGCAGAGGCATGTGGGGAGCAGATCATGTCTCTGCCCCAGCCCTGATCCCCGCCTTGTGCTGTCGCTGCCCCAAGATCTTGACCCATGATCCTGGCCTTGCCTGCCCATCCCGCTCCCGAATATCACTCTCCACCTGCCCATGGCCCCATCCCATCCACTTGGCTATACACCCTACCCGTGTGGGTCCTGCCCCCATCAGTGGGTACGGGGCAGATAGACCGGGTTGCCCAGGCAGCAGGGCTGGGTATTTTGCCCACACTTGCTCTAAGGTTTTAACAATCCCTTTGACAGCAGAGCTAATGCTATTTTATAATCCAAGGTTTAAATGCAACGAAGCAAATGGCATAGGAGATGGTTCATATGCTCATCACTGAGGTCCTGCTTTGAGAGTTCAAAGTTGCAAAGGCTCCTCTGGCTCTGTGCCCAGAGGTGAATTACCCAGGTTATTGCAGACATCACTGCTATTTAGTAAAAGGAGAAGCAAAATGGGAGGAACAAGATGCTAAACATCAAATAAGCAAGCATTAATCAGTAAGTCGGCCTGCAAGACTTCTCCAGTCTCTGCCCTCAGATGGCCGGTTCCTGCTAATCCTCCTCAGTGTGGAGCACGTGCAAAACAGCAAACCTCTGAGCAAGAGATTTAAAATTTGCACTATCTAAAAGAGAACTTTTCACTAGGGCTGGTTTGTAGGTTGTAGCAAATAACACCAGGTCCCAGGCTGAATGCTAACACTGCTGCTGCATTTCAGAATCTGCTGCTAATTCATAAACATCACAAGCAGTTGATTTCAGCAGAACCCCTTGATTTAATTACACTCTTGTACACAATGGGGACCTTGCATTTCCCTATATGTAATGAATATTAAGCGGATAGCCCTGTAATTTCCTGTGCTGGGCTTGCTCTCATTTTTTGCATATTGATACCACATTTGGTTTGTTATTTTCCAATTTTTCAGTCTTCCAGACTTGTGCTCAGCGAGTTCTCCATAGTAATTGCTGTTGGCACACACATTTCCTTCCTCAAATCTGCTGTAACACCCTGGAATGAATTTTGTCTCATCCTAGAGATTTGCTTAGGCTTTGAGTTTCTCTAGTTTATTCAATACCTGGGGCTTGGTGACCCCAGAATTGCACAAGACACTGGATATCATTCTGTGCTCCATAGTTTTCATTTCCTTTTCTTATTCTGTGTAGACACTTCCCCCCTATTTCCCCTCCCCACAATACACACATGAATTTCATAGCCTAACTGACCCTCTGACTTCCTTCTGTGCCACAAGCTTCTCAGTCTTTCTTGCATTACCTTTTTAAGGACCTGATCCTCTCAGGCGTCCAAACTCCCATGAAATTCAGTGGGAGCCCAGGGTGTTCAGAACCGATGTTCTCCGTGCTTTACAAGAGCCATGTACCAACGGTGAGCCAGTATTTAATTTACTTCTTCTTCGGAAACAGTTTTTGCTTTGAACCATGAATCTGCTCACCTCATTGTCTCTCTCTGATTGCTGGGGATTTAATACACATGTAAGTACTTTCCCAAGCGAGGGCCTCTATTGCTTATTCTGCACTTCTTCCTCTCTCACCAAGGGCAACATCCACCCCTTTGCAAATCTCCATTGCAAGGTTGCTGTGTCATTTAAGTACCACTTATGACTTATTCATAAATCTTGAGTATGACATAGAACCGCCAAGGGCCCCCTGTATAGAAGCAAATTTCACCCTAATCGCAAAACTTTTCTCTTCTCTTTCTGCCCCTTCTCCCAGCAAAAAAAATAACAATACATTTGGAAACCTCTTTTTAGAAGCTAGAAGACCATTTACACTTTGTCAGGCTGAGGAAGCATCTGCAGTGTGTGTGCCCAAAAGCTTGCTAAGAATTTTTTCCAACTATTTGAGTTGGTCTAATAAAAGATATCAGATTTCCCCAAAGAACCTTGTCTGCCTATGTCCTTAGACTAACACTAGAAGACAGTTTAGGCTTTTTTCTGCCATGGTGTGCCTGCTTGTACAGGGCGTGCTGGAGTAGGATTCCCCCCACACTCCAGCCTGGTAAGAAGGACTTGACACCAGTAGTGCCATCCAATAATGCCAGTGACATTCTTGATATTTTTGACATTTTTTAATGCCAATGACATTCTTAGCCATCCAATAATGCCAGTGACATTTTTGTGTGGCCATCACAAGTTCAGGATTAATCTGGCACCATAAAACAGCAGCTGAAATCCTACTCTCATGCTTGAAAGAGCTCATTAAAATTGGGCCTCTCCATTGCATCTCAAGTGGGCTAGCCAATAACTGAGGCTTTCAGAATTACCAGCTACTTAAAAAAAAATGTAGTCCAGCCTAAATTACACCGTACAGTTCCCTCTTTGGCCAATTGGAATTAAACTTGTGGGCCCATATACCTGGTTTTTGGTGCTTAAATAATGTAGCTACATCATTATCTGTAATTACAGAGGTATTGTTGGCCATGTGTGATTCTGCAAAGCAGTAGAATTACCTGTGTTGTCTTCAGGTGTCTAGCAGCAGTTGGATCTAGGAGTGAAGCAAAACTATGTCTGAGCATGTCTCTGTAAACCTTTGTGGTAAGTTGCGGGGAGGTTACACACGTGGCAGATAATCAACATCAACCTGAGAAAATGGAGGACGATACATGTTCTTGCACGCAAACCTGCCCTTCATCCTGTGCTTGGTTGGACTTCTCTTCACTCTCAGCAATGGAAAAACCTGGATCTGTTTGCACATTCAATCCAGATGAGCACCCAGACTTATCCTTAAGTGTATACGTACGTCTGCCGTCCTTAAGTGTATACCTATGTCTGCTACACCCCGCTAGACTTTAGGCATGCTTTGTACATTTAATTTCCAACTCGTGGCCATGTGCTGATTGTAGAGTTCTGCCAGCATTGTTATGTTGGTTAGAAGTGTGAAAAACTCACACCTTTTGACCAACATAATTTTGCTGGCAAAATCCCTAGTGCAATCATAGGTATGTCAACAGAAGAGGAGTCCTGTCAGCTCATTTGGAGACCTGGTGTAACTATGATGGCAGAAAAATCTCTTCTATCCACACATGCTAAGGGGACTCTACTGACAAAGCTACTCCTGCACAGTGATAGTGGCAGAGGCTCCGCAGTGTAGCTAAGCTCTGTAGTTTAGGGGTCTCTGTCAAGTAGGCCAGGACTGAATCCAACATTTCGGAGCCTCAGTTATTGGCTACCACCAAATGTTGCTGGGTGCTCAGATACAGAGTAAAATCTGGATCCAACATTGGGGATGACCCCTTTCTATCTAGGTTCTGGGCCAAACCAAATCCTCTGATCTCAGTTTCTCCCAATTTCTGATTTTGGGGAAAATAAGAATTAAAATCCATGGCTTGTTCCAAATTTCCATGCCCTTAATGTACTTTGCTTCTATTTTGCTTTCTTCTTCTTGACATCATCCTTTTCTCTTCCCAGTAGTCCCGGGCAAATTGCACAACATGACGAGTTCCCATTCAGATGAGCATGCAGGCTGCTCAGTCCTGTTTCTCAGGCCCCACGTGGCTCACTACAATTCAGCACTGTTTTCTTCTGGGCTTGCGATTGCTTGTGTCATAATTCAACTTTGCAGAAGCACAGAGGATTGAAGTAGTAGTTGGAAGGAGCTCCGCGGACGCTGCCTTTGCCATGTGACGGCTCTTTCCGCTTCATGCCAAAATATGAGACTTGGAAGAGCAGGCTAGTTTGAATCCCTCCCAAATTTTGTCATCTCTTTCTGCAGCAAAGGAATCTACCTCTATGTATCATCTGATGTCATCCCTCAGGGGCCCATTATTGAACGATTAACAGTATCTGAAATGCTTCTGCTTGGTGAAACTCTCAGACTGCTATCTTTCCAAGTTGCACACTTACTTTTTCCTCATTACTCTGAGTTTCTTAGTTCCTTCTCGAGAGACAATTCGTACTTATGAACTCAATGATTATTGATACCTTCCTTTGTCATGCAAACTGTGTGTGTGAGCACATGTGTGTATCATTTACTAGGCACATAATGCCTTTCTAATAATACCATTTAGCATGCTGAGATGAGGAGTAACAATAATCAGGAATAATAATAATACAGGAATAGAGTTGACCCTTTGCCTACCCACTGAAACCAATAAATCTCTCACCTATTTAATAAAAGCCTCATTTCCTGAAGCAGGATTAAGGTAAATAACTGCTTTTTAGTAAACAAAAAAAGGTGGTTTCCCTCCTACTGTGTGGGTAGTTCCTATCCTACTAATGGAAAATTTCAGAAGGAAAATATGTCCCTAAATTTTAACTGTCGTGCATCCATTTATCTTGACTTCCTTGAAGAGGCAAGCCGGTTGAAACACAGAGCTCTTCGACATCTTGTCAAATATCTAAATTTGCCAGGTCTTCTCGAAAATCTACAACATAAGGTATGGCTTGCCTAGCACGGACTGCCAGGAATGAACCATGCTCTTAGGATTTGTTGGCAAGTCCTTGTTGATCATCACTGTATTATCATAATGTGCAGGTAGGTATTTACTATTTTGTAACTGCAAGTCAGCTGCCTTAATGAAGAATGAGAGCTTGGTATGGGAGTAAGGCCAGCCTTCTGGGAAGGTGAGAAAAATAAGAAATGTTTTTTGTGATTTCTTTACCAAAAAAAAAAAAAAAAAAAAGCC
>NW_017729013.1:3518835-3551026 GCF_001723915.1 Gavialis gangeticus | reverse complement strand
AAAAAAAAAAAAAAAAAGCCTGGTTGTTTTCTTGAAATTTTAGGTGGCTTTTGTCATCAAAAGTCAAAAAAAAAGAAACAAGCATTTTAGTGGTCATCTTCACAGGGCTTGCTGCAAGTACCCCTTACAGAGTACTTCAGCACATGCTTCAAGCCTCCTTGAAGTGGCATAGGACCTAACTGCACACATGCCAAGCACATGTGGAAGTGTTTTGCCAAGCAGGAGTGAACTGAAGGAAATGCCCGAGGGTTTTTCTGAATCGGGACCATGCTAACTATATCAAGTGCAGTTCTTCAGCCTCAGTCAAGCACCATAGTATACCAAGCAGGGCTTTTAGCTGGACAGCTCAATGAATCTACTGGAAAAGGCGGCATGGTTGTCAATTGGTGGCTAAGTGTTAGTGGGTATTTTTTATCATCTGAGTGGACCATTCATACCACTAAATATATTTCAGATGGTGAGGGCTAGATGGGATTGACTGTGCATATCTCATTAATACAGGAATAGAGTCGACCCTTTGCCTACCCCCCACTTCCCACTGAAAATGAAAACTTGTTCCCTGGGATAGAGGGGGAGGCATCATTTCCTGTATTCTGTTTTATGACAGGAGAAGAGGAAGTTGCTGGGAGAAACTATCACATATGGTTGCAATCTTCTCCAAGCTTGGGCTTCAGATGTGTTCATAACCATTGAGCATATAATGGTGTAGAAATGCTGCACTCCCTGTGAACAAAAGACATTCGCTGCTGTTGGGGGTTTAACTGTTTCACCCGGGAATGTCCGCCAGCCTGAAGACTTTCAGGCTTGGGTGCTTATCGTTCACATCTGCAAATGCTGAAGCAACATGGCCTCGTGGCAAACAAGCAGAACAAATAATGGCCTTTAATCTTACTGTTAATTGTGTTTTATTGAACAAGATTAACTGTAAGACACAGCTCCTTAGCGCTTGTCAATTGGGCTGGCTCCACAGGAATCTCTAACTAAGGCTCTGGCTGGAAGAGGCCTGTACAAAAATAATACAAAAGCAGGCTATTGTTCTTTTTGGCTTTAGCAAAAACGCTAGAAGCAGCCTCTAGCTTGAGGTTTCCAGTGTGAATCCTCTTGATTAGACTCCCAATATTTGCTTTTTGCTGGTATTGTGCAACGTTCGCTTTTTTTTGGCAAACATGCCTACCAGTAAACTTGTTTGCCTAGAATACTTGCTTGTGGAATGGGCCAAGTGAATGCGTTTGGAAATTTAGCAAAGCATTTGCAAATAATCTCTGGCAGTTGTTCACCCAGCATCACTGCAGATCCATGGGATACTCAGTTTCTTTCCACGCCCTCTGAATGCAGAGGACTGTTAGGGTCCCTTTCCAGGACAGGAGCGACAGCACAGTAACTCCCTGTGAACTGTGAATGCATTTGCAATTTCAGCATGGTTCCTAATGGGCAAGCGCCCGTGGTGGGGATAACCTATTAACCAGCAGCCCTTATTGGTCATCCTGGAATATAGGCCAGAGATTCCCAGTGTTTTTTCATGGGCAGCACAGCTTCTGACTGACTAACAATCCCGCTTCTGGTCTAAGCCCAGTCACTGTAACTGAATTTCTGACTCGCTCATCACCCCATGCATTCAGTGCCAAGTTCCCATTTGGGGAACCTCTGCTATAAAATAAAAATTGACTGGGTACAGAAGGTAACCTACCTGCTTTCCAGGTCAGAACTGACAGCGGGGAGGGAAATGTGAGGAAACTTGCACTGTTGCTGGTGACTAATTTTATGGCAGGCTCCAGAGCTGAATATTCAAGACCTTTTCAGCTGACAGTCCAAGGCCTTCTGCCCGCATGAAATTCACTTTCTTGGGAATCATATTATTAGAGGGCAAGCCAGAAGACTGTTACTACGTTTAGAGGTATCATAAATTAAGCAAATGTTCATGGGTAGTATCCTGTAGGAAGGAGTTGGAAGCTCAGCCTAGAGACTGAAACTGAAAATAGTTTAGCAGGGTGTTTTACAAAGTGTAGGTGGATAAATTTCTGAAGCTGATCTGTATAGGCTGCTGTAAAGGCAGCATAAAGGTTAAGCAGATACTCAGCTTCCATAAAGTTATCTACCCACATGGCCTATATTGCGCTATATAATCTGCACAGACCCTTTATACTGTTCTATAAAGCAGTGGTGCTGAATACATTTCTGCGTGTAGCGATTGCAGTTCTCAAAATCGATTGCACAAAGCAAATAACGCCCCCATTTATGTACAGTTAACAGGGGAAAGGAGCACATTATCCTGGCCAAGGAAGGTTTAATTTGTTGAACTTCAGAGAGGACAAAAAGGGAAACTTCTTGCATCGGCTCTTGCATTGGAGCCAAGGGCTCTAGTTTTTTGTACGCATCGGCGCTATAATATAACAAGTTTTCCCTTAGCAAGAGCGACACGTGTATACTGGCAATTACATCTAATGATAAATAGGATCTTGCATGCTAAAGGATCCTTTACTTAATGTCTGTATTGTGATTTATAGCTTCAATATGCCAAATTAGCATCAGTTCATTAGTCCATTAAATCGCACTGATCCCCATGCTCCTCTGATCCTAAAGGCATGGAGTCGGAGGGGTGAGGGAAGGGAACGTCTTTGTCTGTCTACAGATGTACAATTAAAATAGGCCTGATAACGGTAAATTGCCCATTGTCTGCCTTTCCTGACTACAAACTTCTGAAGAGGCAGAGTGTTTCTTACCATGTACAGCACCCAGCACAAGGCCCCTTCGCCCACCTTATCTGAAGCTCCCGCAACACGAGCCATGCCTTATCCTATACTTTGCCAGTGCACAATGACTTTGGGAGTCTCGCACATCTCTTTGGCACCATTAATCAACGAAACCTCCCCAAACACCTGTGAGGTAGATAGGCCTCATTATCCCTGCTGCACAGATGGATCTTCGCTGAGCTGACTCGCCCAAGGTCAGACGCTGTCCATGTTTGCTTGGTGGAGAGACAGATGGTAAGGTCTTTCTCTCCCTCTCTCTGGCCCCTGCTCAGCCACATCTGCTCCTGCATCCCATCCTCCTAAGCACAGAGGAAAACTCTCTCCTTTATCCCTCTGAAGAGAGCACACGAAGCCCTGAAATCCTCACCCCTGCTGCTTGCCGCCTGTTCAGCATGAACCTGGTCTGGTTGGCACGTTAGAAAGGTCCTCCGCTCAAGGCACAGCAGCTGTTCAGAGACATATATACACACATGCCCATGGTGCCTCCTCAATTACTGTCCAAAGGAAAACAGACAGACAAAGAAGGTGGGTTGTCACACATGCGTGCAGGACAGAAGGCTTTGCCCAGGACAATTTCTCCTCCTTGACACAGTGTTTTCTCTACCCCTGCCTCTCACAGCAGCCTAACAATCCCTGCAGTGTCTAATAGCCTAAGCAGAAGCGATCACAATATTTAGTGTTTCAGGGGTGGGCCACACCTTGACCGCTCCCTACACAGGGAGCTGCAAATGGCATAGCACCTGTTTTCCTAACCCCTTGCCACGAAGGAGAGGGGTGGGGAGCAATTTCAGGGAACAAATGAAGCGACCTTGGCAGAGTCACCTTCAGGCCTCACTTTCTAACTCATTCCCATAAAGGACTGAACCAAAACCCCAGTAGCTAAATGCTGTTGAGTTGGGGAGTTTTTCAGATGAAGGCTTTACAGCTTGGGCCAGCCTCTGCCAACTGAAAAAAAAAGCCCACAGTAAAACTAGGGAGCCATTTGCTCTTGCTTGCTGTATCTGTGATTGGTGGCCAGGGAGCCTTGATGTAAAAAGATAATAAAAGGAGGAGGAAATTGCCGCTGAGTTATAACAGGAAACAAACAAACAAAAAATGCAAATTCTACCCTGGCTTCCCTTTTCAGGTTTCTTTCTGGACATTTAATTGGTTAAGTACAGATCCACAGCACTGTCAGGATCCCCCAGGGACCTATATAAATCAGCAGTGCTGCTTTCTAGTGCCATTTCACATAGCCCCGTCTGCTGCCTTGAGTGTTATAGGAAGGAAGCAGAATACAACTCATCCTGTCAAGAGCTGCTCTGTATTGTAATTGCAGTATCTATAAGGAGTGTCAGGGTTGGATTATTGGAGATGTCAGAAACAAAATGGGAGCGAGTAACTGGGCACAAAGAGCTGCAAAATGAGGAGGTAATTGCACTTCACGAGAGTGCGAAGCGGTTAGATAACACTAGTCATGTAGATCTCAAAAACATCGTCGCGTGGAGATGAAAGTGCCTGCTTTGTGTCGCCCGTTCTGTAAGTGCGCTCCTGGGAGCAGCGTACAATGCATGGTCTCTGGAAGAACCACTTTCAGCGAGCACAGCGTTGTTGAACCTCACCGAGTCGGATACTGTGTACCTTTTGCTGTAGATAGCGCAGAAGAAAGGTGGCCTCTGCTGCATCACAGCTGCACTCTATCAGCAGCAAGCCACACGGCCTTTTACATCAAAAAAGACCCCCACGTCTCCCTTCCGAATACAAAACGCGGGCAAGGCATGGAAACGAATCCAAATAAAAGACTTGGCATGGCAGATAGCCTTTCTAGCACAAGTGGCAAGTTAGGACCTGTCAAGGCACGCTAAACACCCTCTGAACACAGTGCTAATCCTGGGCTGACGCTCTGTCCATATTAACCTTTAGAACAATGACAGTGGCCTGCCCATTCTGTGCTAATAAATGGCTATTACAAGGCTATTATGTCCCAAAAGAGAGACACAGAGTACAAGCTCATTGTGTTCACAGAGGCTCCTGCTGCCAGCCCATTATATTTAAACTGCTCTCAGTCCGTGGGTGGTCTCATCAGGCTGTAACCCGAATTGGTGGCTGGCTCAAGCTATTGGTTGCTCCTAAGTATGTGCTCCCCTTTGGTGGAAACCCGTACGTGCTGAAGAGTGTTTTTGGTGCTGACGTGCAGAGAGGGGTCGGCATGCCGATTTTGCTGACATGAGCACGCTTGCCTCCCTTTCCTTATGGGAGATTGGAGTGCTAACGCTGGGGCCTGTTCCACAGAGCCACAAACGCATCTGCTTTGCAGAGCGACTCATCCTCTGTTGTCCCCTTCCAAGTGCTCTAAAGGGAGAGCCAGATCAAACAGCAGAGGATGCAGGGACTGAGCACAAAGACAGAGGACAGAGAGGGAAAACGGTTTGCCCAAGGTCACACACGAAGTGTGTGGCAGAATTAGGATTGGACCATAAATCCCTCAAGCCCAAATGAAGTATGTTAATCCTCTGCTATGACGCTACTATTATTACTCCTAGCAACCCAATAAATGATTAGAAGTCATTTGATTCTGGCCACCAGCAAAAGATGAGCTTTAATGGGCAAATGTTTGATGATTCAAGGTTGGGTAGGTGGATTGGGCATCTTTGAGGTTGCATCCCCAGTGCATCAGTGTTTCTAGGAGCTGAAGCTGAACAAAGATCATCATTTGTCATCTCTGTCACAGGGAAGAGGTTTACCTGTGTTAATTTTCCAAGAATAAAAGGATTTTATCCAAAGCAATTGGGAAGATTCTTGTTGACTCCCAGCCACTTTGGTATGGACTAGGATTGACATGGTTATGATGTATAATATAAATTCACAAGTACAAAGTGTGAGGAATTTTGAATGGCCATCTCTATTATCTCCTAATAATGACAGACTGTGAATATTTTTAACCAGATTAATATTAGCTTTAAAAAAAAAAAAAGAAAAAGAAAAAGGTTTTATTCCAATAACAGAAAGGTTTCAATTAGGATTAACATACCATTTCAGTAACTTTCATACTGACAATGATGAGATCGCTCATTTGAAGCAAGAATGGATATGACCTCTTCTATCCATTTAATTGTCTTCTTTACTTGTAAACTCTTCAAGGTACAAATGACCATACCTTTATGGGAAAGGTCAAATACATGTTATATCAAGCACTGGAGAAATAAACAGAAATAAATCGTTTTTTACATTTGTGTAACCAGCTAGGGAAATCCAACCAATTTTATGAATGTCCAGTGGTAGGATTGGGCCCAAATTAAGATTTTGGCCCATCTGGATCAGGGGGGTTGTTCAGTCTTATCTTAGGGCCTGACCCAATTCCAGCCCTGCTGGAAAGTTTCCCACTTATTTCATTGGATCAGCATGTTCTGGGAAACTTGGTGAATCAAGGTACCCAGCAAAGTCTATTCCTAATTGTCCAACTCTGACCTAAACATCTATGTTGGCCACATGTAGCTTAAACCAAGGTTTGTTCACATCAGTGTAATACTGCCAGTGATAATTTCATGGGTCTTGGATCAAGCCTTTCTGTTATGCCTCTCTAACAGCCAGCCTTGAAAGCCCCTGAGTCTCCATATGGACTTGGTTATCTTGCTCCTGGGCACTTACAGAGGCACTTTTGTGAATGGACTTGCTGCCAGCCGCTGCTGTAGTATTCGTAGACTCTTGTTTCTCCTCTCATCCCTGTTCACTTGCCAAATACCATAGTGACTCCAATTTCATAGTTTCCCCAGTTGCATACTATTACTATTAGAGATGACTACTATGACCCTTGCCTTTGAGAAGGATCCATACCTGTGCTTAGGGCATCTAAGCTTCCTGATCTGCTCTGATGGCCCAGTGGATTCCAGGTGCAATCTAAGATGTTCAGTTTTGACCAGAGCTGGTCATTGTTATTGGGGAAGACTGGTGCTTTCCATTCCACAGATGGCTGTATCATAGTACTGGAGTAGTGCACCTCAGCGAATCCAACGGTTGTCCTCATGTAAAGGTGTGAAAGGATGATATATGTATCATTTGTAGCTAACCATTCCCTCCTTGTGTCATTGAGCTCCATCCTTGATGATGTGAAGAAATATTGAAGGGAAGGCTAAGGAAGAGAGAGGTTGTTAACGGTAGATTGGCATGTATATGAGCCTGCTAGCTGAGCTTCTCTCACAGTGGATCAGATCCCCAGCTGGTACAAATTAGGAAAGTCCACAGAGCAGGACCAGTTGGCATAAGCTGAAGCTATGGCCCAATGAATTCCTATCTCCCATGGAGGTCAGGGGGAGGGGTGAGGTTCTCATTCACATTACTATGCACAGCCCGTTGATTTGAGCTGTATGGAAGAGAGAGAATTTGGCTGGGTGCCTTCCTTTCATTGCCAATTTGGATGAATTGATGTTTGATGTACGCAGGTAGCACTACCAAGTCAACTGAAGTGGACAAAGGTTAAGTATGCACTGCAGGCAATTATCCATTAGTATAAAAGCACCTTGGTATAATATTTATACAGTGAAATGCCAAAAGAAATTGGACATGAAGATAGTTTTTGCAGTGCTGGATAATTTATGAGTTATTGCTCCTTTTTTCATTTTTAATATTTCAGCAATAATAGAACATTCCTCATAGGGGAATGTAAGACATGAAATGCAATGGTCTATAAATAAAATAAGCACTTAACAGAAACACAGGGGTCTCCAATACTTTCACTGAAACTCTCCCTAACTTTATAGACATCCTGGCATTTTTGGCACATGGAGGATATGTGGAATCATTAGATTAAGAGCCAGATCCTCGCCTGGTATAAATCGGCACAGCTCCAGTATAGCGAA
Source organism: Gavialis gangeticus (assembly GCF_001723915.1). Lineage (NCBI taxonomy): Eukaryota > Metazoa > Chordata > Crocodylia > Gavialidae > Gavialis > Gavialis gangeticus. The sequence goes on along the minus strand of NW_017729013.1, from coordinate 3,543,441 downwards.
AGGGTAAAATTCTGTCCCCCGTTGAAGTCAGTGGCAAAACTCCCATTGATTCCAGTGAAGGCGGGATTACACCTATAATCTCTAATAGCTCTTGACACTTCCTTGCCAGCTGTGTTTGGTACCTAGGAAATCGGGTCTGTGGTTGAAAGGATTGACATGTTTGTTATAAAGATTAAATAAGCAAGTAAATAGCTGTGTATAAACATATTTCACATGTTTAGTTTGCATGTATATTTTTTCACTGCTCTTTTGTCTGGTTAGCGATAGACCAGTCATTTTTGGCATGTTTCCATGCCAACCTATACCCAGATTCACAAGGCACTATTACATACTTTTATGGATACTTTACAAACAGTGAACATGGAGCACAGAACATTTGACTGACCTGGTAAAAGTCACATGGCAAGCCAGTGATACAGCTAAAATTAAAATCAAGGCTCCTGACCCTTCATCCCAGTGTTGTTACAGCATTGTCAGCCTCCTTGGGTTCTATCAGAAGTCTCACAATATCTGGCATTTTTCCTTTAGGCTGCTCAAATTGTCTGGGTACATGAGAATTGTATTTCCAATCCCTGTGGTCAGAGTGCAAAGCTAGAAGTTGTTAAACCCTAAAGGCTCAAAAAAGAGAGAAAGGGTATAACAAAAGGAAGCAATTCCCAAATGGATTATTTACAACAATCTCATGATTTTAAGGCAAACTCATGCTTTTGGAATGTTACACGGATGGGATTTGCACACTTCAGCCTGCAAGTCTAGGATGTGTGTAGACGAAATGGGGGCCCTAAATTGAAGCTGTAGGTTTTTAAAAACACCGCTTCAGTTTAGGGCGAAATAAACCCCTGTGTCCTATAAACCCATGTCTTACCTGCCTCTCTTGCAGCAGGGAGAGGAGGGCAAGCTGCCGATGGGCAGAGTGGTCCCTGGGCTGCGGGGGTGGGGGGGAGGGGAGAGGCTGGTGCTTCCCTCTGTGACAGTAGTGGGCCCCCCCACCCCAGGCTGCACCCGCCCATAGGCACCCACCTTGGGCAGTCACAGGGGGCACCACAGCCGCGGAGGGAAAGACCAGGTCCCCATGCAACACGTGCAGACAGTCAGGTTCCAAGGGGGTGGAATATATATATATATGTATGTGTGTGTGTGTGTGTATACACATAACATACACACATATATATACACCATACATACACACACACACACAAATAAATAAAACATATCAGGCTCACCACTTTTTCTGGAGCCTGCCCTCCTCGGCTGCTGCCAGGCTGCCTGCACAGGCTGCCTACACAGTCTCTGAGCCGCATGGAGCCCAGTGCTTCACTCTACGGCTGTAGGGCAGCAAACTAAAACTCCTCACAGGTGTTTTAGTTTGCTGTGCCCCAAAGTCATTTAAGGCACATTATGCCACTGAATGTGCTACAGTGGCTGGAATTAATGCGCAATATGCCACCAATGCATGCAAACACCAGTACCATTAAAGCAGTACAAAAGCATTTAACCCACTTTAAAGTGTCGTGCACATATGCCCCTCGTTTCATCTACACACACCCCTAGTTACTTGCTATTCCTGTCTGACTCTTATTTGAACTGAGCTGTAAAGGGGACTTAGTTGAAATCGGAATTAGCTCCTCTGCCTCCAGTCTGTCTGAGAGCTTTCCTCCTCTTTGTTGGTCTGTCTATGATTCTTCTGGCCTTTGAAGGGTTATGGAACCTGGTAACATGTCCACTGAAGTCAATGAGTCATTCCATTTATTCAGTGAGCTTTAAATAAGATCCAGCAAGAGTAATAAATACCCAACCTAAACTTTCATGCATCACACACTGTCTGGTAGACAGACTGAGGCAGGCATAATTTTCCGTTCTGGTATATTTTGCTATCTCCACTAATACAAATGCAGATCGACCTGGAAAGATACATATCATTTTTATCTATCCAGGTCAATCTACACTTCTGTTATGGACAATGTTGCGTCTTTTTTTGTGTGTGTCCCAAAGGCGCTTGGCTGTAATTATGTGCACATACAATAGTCATAAACCATTTTTCCAGTGACTCAAGCCCTTGATGTTAGAGCATGTATGGTTCCTACATCTGTTCTATTGTAAATCTGCCGGTGTTTCCACACAGACAGCTTGAGAAGCAGAAAAGATGCAGAAACATCTGTTTAGAGTTTTAAGCAGCTTGTTAGATGAATTCAGCACCTGGGTTTCCTGTGGCGAATCAGCTAAGCTGTCCTTCAGCATGCATAGGAAATGCAGTACTCAAAGGGATCTATTCTCTCATCAGTGAGGGATGTCTCTGGGTAACTTCTGCAGGTGCCAGGAGAAGATCCATACATAGAGGGGGAATAAAATGCTGAAAAGAGAATATTCATTGGGTTAAAAGCCAATAGCCCAGATTCTTTCCTTCTGTGCCTTGACTTCAGTGGAGTTGTGCCAACAGAGAATTTGACCCTTTATTTTAAATAGCATGGATTCAGTGAATACCCCTATGTATGCACAGCATGCATACTAGTATTCCATAGCCTCAGCTCTGCTACTATAAAGGAGTATAGTTTTGTTGACTTTTTACTTCAGTTACAGTTTTATTTCAGTTAAGAATCTGGTCCATAATGTGCCATGGATAGAACAGTAGCTCTGCTTTCGTAACACTGTTAGAGAATAATTCCAACACTTTCCACGCAATTACTATACATTGGCATTTCTGTGATAACATCCTTTCATTTACAGTTTTGTATGGATAATTACCTATGGCCCCTATGGTAAAGTTGGGCAAAGTATGGCCCATGAGCCAAATCCAGCCCACCAGACAATTTCATCCAGCCCGTGGGCACTCACCAACTAATTGTACACCACCTAGCCCATGTGCCTTGCTCCCACCCTTGTGGATGGAAGGCCCCAGCACAGCCAGCATGCAGCTTCCAGGCAGGGCTGCTGCCGCCACTTTTGCAGCCGCCAGGGAACTTGCTCAGCTTCCCCAGCATCCGGCTCACTCTGGACAGCAGGTAGGGAAGTGGCAGCGGTGGGGACAGGGGGGAGCTGCAGCTGGGCAGGAACACAGAGCATGGGGCTGGGGCTAGTGGTAGGACAGAACCCACACCCGGGGGGCTGTGGTGCACTTGCAGTGCCTGCCAGTTTAAGGGATGAGTCAGGCAGCCAGCAAGTGCTTGATTGTGGCAGCCATTTTAGAACACTGGCTGCCTATATAAACACAGCAGTTTGCTGCTTGCACCCCAGGTGGAAACCTTGCCTGGCTGATCTGCATGGAACATCTAGCAGGTAGGAGCTGGAGGATCTTGATCCTGTGCATGACCTAAAACTATACCTTGCCAGGAATGGGTGGCCTGGTGGAGCTCCTGGTGGCACGGGAGTCTCCAGGAAGTGCCAGACCAGTTACTGCCCTGGTGAAAGATGACGAGGGGTGCCTTAACCCCAGCCCCCATCTTCCAGTGGGCTTTGGAGGCAGTAGTGGGGCCAGGCACAGCTGCAGCCACCTGAGCCCATGAGGGGGGTGTAAAACCCCGGGAAGAGGGAGTACTGGGGCCAGGCATGGCAAGCAGAGTACCACCTGAGCCCAGCAGGGATGCGAGATCCTGGAGACCCCAGAGGGGGTAGTGTGGGGAGTGTAGTTGTATGGCCTCACACAGAATAGTGCTGAATGGGAGTAGGCCTGAAGGGCAGTCCCAGGGGTGTGCTGAGTAGGGCCGAACCGTGAGTAAGCCTGAAGGGCAGCACAAGGGCCAGCCCCATGAATAGTTGATCATGAAGATGAGAAGACCCCAGGGTGGGGCTGTAGAGGGGGCATAGTAGGAAACCCATATGTGGGGAAGAGGCCAAGGCAGAGTTGTGGATGCCTGAGGCCATAGTTTGGGCCAGGGGCTGAGTAGGAGGCCCAGCCAGGGAGTTAGGGGTAAGTCCTGACCCCGGTAAGTCCCCCATGGTAAAGAGGCTGAGTCTGGGACAAAAGTAAGACCTGTAGTTGAGCACAATGACTTGCTGCTCCATGGGGAGAGAGTTCCCATGAGACCCTGGAGCACCAGTCATGGTGTGGGCTAAGAACATCATGTGGATGCCATCTGCGAGACATGGGCTGTGGTGTAGGGGAGGTCAGAGCCGCAGATAGCACCCCCTGGCCTCGGGGCATGTAATGGGCAATCTCCCACATTTACCATCTGTTTATGGGAACAGCAAAGTCATGGCAGGAAGGACAGGGCGGATTGCCCCATAGAGACAGGTGGGTGGGTCGGCATGGGACCCAGCCCCTAGCTTACCCCCTGTCACAGAGGCAGTGGGAGCATTGATCTTGGGTGGGCAGGGTATGGGAGTGAGGGAGGGTGGGGGGCGGGTGGAGACCCCTGTCACATTCGCTCCAATGGCGCACAGCAGCCCTCACTGCCAGTAGCAGCAATAGTAGCAGGCAGCAGGTGCTCAGGGTGCTCATGACCCGCTTAGGTGCTGCTGCCCAGTGGTGCATGGCTCTGGTCAGGGCTGAATATGGTGGCAAAGAGCGCAGCCAGGCAGGCCAGCCCACCTCTTTCATGCAGGGCTCCATGCAGTGCACGTGCAGCTCCTGGCACTCACATAAAACTGGGGGAAGCCGGCTGCTTTCCCTGCCTCCGGCTTCCCAGCAGAATCCCGGGACCTGCATGACAGGGAGTAGCGAAGGCTGCTGGCTTCGTCATGCAGGGCTTCCCCCAGTGGCACACTAAACCATGGGCTGGCCTGGCTGCACTCCTTGCCACCATGTGCAGCAGTGGCCAGAGCCACGCGCTGCCAGGTGGCAGCATCTGCACAGGCCACAAGCATCCCAACCACCTGCCGCCTGCTGCTACTGCTGCCCCCAGTTGCAGGGGCTGTGTGCTATGGAGGGAGTTTGTGGGGGTTCCTGTGGTGGGGCAGGACCAGGAAATGCCAGGTTCAAGGACTATCCTGGTGAAAGGCGGGGTGGGGGTGCCTTAATAACCCCTGCTACCACCACCTGGTGGGTTACATGATAAAATTGGAGAGGGAGTAGTGGGGCCAGGGATGTCCATAGGGGACACCTGAGCCCATTTGGGGGGTGCAAGACTGAGCCTGAAAGGGTGGAAGACCCCATGAGAGGAGTAGTTAGAGCCCTGAGAGGGCACCAGCAGTTGAGACCCTAATGAGAGGGGAAAGGTTGTGGGCCAGGCACGCCGATGAGCGGCACCTGAGTCTGCGGGGGGTGTTCAACCCCAGACCCTAGAGTACAGGGTGGAGTAGACAGTGGCAGTGGTGAAGCCCAGTGAGTGAGTGGCATGAGATGGGGCCCTGAGGACAGGGGCTTGAGTGGAGGCTCTTCCAGCATGGGGCCTTGAGTTAGGTCCAGGTAAGCCTTTGGGTGCCTGAGGCTACAGGTGGGCTGGAGGCCGATTGGAGGGCAGCAGAGGAGGAGCTGTGAGGAGAACAAGTGGTGAGCCATCAATTCCTTGATGGAGAGCAGCAGGGGGAGTTACCCAGCTACGAGGCCAGGGGCAGAGTTAGCACAGCATTGTATCAACCTCCCAGTGCTCGCTCAGATAAGGGTAGTGGGAAATGCCCAAAAGCCTGCATGCTTGCTGGCTGGCGAGTGAAGTGTAGCAAGCCTGAGGACCCTCCAGGTGAGGGCAGGGTGAATGTGGTCCCCGGGAGAGCAGGGGCAGTACAAGTGAGGCCCAGGAAGGGTGGGATGAAAGAGACCAGGTGAAAGCCGGTGGAGAGTGAGAGGCCTCTGTGAGAGGGAGGCGGTATGAGTGTGGCCCTAACAGGGCAGAGTGAAAGATACTCAATATTGTGATGAGATGTGTCTGGCCTCAGGCCAGAGCTTAGTGCAGCTATGAGCAACATCTGCAAGGCATGGGACACATTAAGGGGTGGTAGGAGCATGTACTTCTGACCCTTAGACATCAGGGCTCTCAAAGGGCAGATTCCTGCCTAATTAAGATTTTAATTACTTAACAGCAAGGCATAGCAGGCGAGAGAGGCGGGTGGTGTGCCCAGAGGCAGTGGGAGACCAGCACTGTGGCTGGTTGGGGACTTCCAACTTTGCCACAATATGTATATGAAGCCATTTAACCGGGTGCCTAAGAACCAAAGTGCCTTAGTTCTGCTTGCTGAAGGAGGTCATCCCTATGAGTTTCCCACTCTAACCTCATAAAGAACAGGTTCGCAGCTAAGAAAGAAACCTGTTTTATATTAAATATAGGGCTGACTTGTCTCAGGACAAGGTTGCTTAGATATTGGGTTCATGGGGGCAGAAGGCAGCCTGGATACATAAGTGGAAGTTGAAGAGCCACAAGAGCTTAAGAGCTTCAGTGTGGCTTTGGCTCACATTGTGCTGTTGCTGATGACTGGTGGAAATCTAAAGTAATGCTATTGCAATCTGATTCACATCCTTGTAAAGGAGACCAGAATTTGCCATGCTGTGCCAGGAGTTCTACCTCCAGGGCCAGAGCCTCCTTTGTTTATGGCACTAGGTTACAGCATCAGCATTTTGTTCCCTCTGGGGACATCAGTTGGAAAGAACCCTGCTCTATGGCCAACAGACCCAAGTATCAGTCTAGTCTCTCTTGCACATACACATGCTTTTGCAGAGCTGAGCTCAGAACCCTAGTTCTTCAGCTCAGCATACTTATTCTCTATGCAAGCTCTATCAACCAACTGTAGCAAGCAGACCATTTTTTTGCTATTTGACCCAGCCACTAGAGGCAGATGATGCAAAAAGGTGCACTGAGATCAGTGAAAAGGCAGCTGAGTGGAGAAGGAGGAGGGGGGGTTGGATTCAGCCACTAAAGTAACACTTAGATTCTGAGTATTGAGGGGCTGCAGTTTTGCTTGACACATCTCTACCCATTTGTGTGCTGGCAGAAAGCCAACAAAAAAACTGGACCTTATAATGTATCTCAACTTGTGCAGTTACAATGATGGCTGTGCTATTTCCTCTCCTATTCTGATTATTATGAATAGCAACGCGTGGTCCCCAGTGGATAAAAGCCTCTAATTCTATTTTATCCAATTCATAGAGCAATCTCAGCGAGCTTGCAGTTGAATTCCTTCTTTGTATTATTTAGTGGCAGCTACAGTATGTATTATTACATATGGCATGAAGGACTTTATTATAAATATTTAGTATTCCTTTAATCTGCTTGTTCTTATATCATGTTCTCCATATAATCCCCTACTCCATCACGTACTATTTAACAGTCCTTTTCCTGTCAGTCTCTTACACATGTAAGCAAACACAGGCATACATCCTTGAAACGGCTCTTCCATTCATTCTTTTTTCCCCCTATTCCAGAGTTAAACTTTCTAGTATTTATTGTTTGTAATTAACCTTTTTAAAAGAGAAGTGTTTGTTGATGAGGTGAAATATATGCATGGCATTGAATTGCATTAGATCCCAATATTTTGGTGCATTGTCAAATCTAAGAGAAGCCCAAAGAAGGTACCATAGGAAGTGTCTACACAGAACATTTGCTATGCAGTAGACTAATTAGCTGTGCAGTAAACATCGCACATCTACATGTGCACCTCTATTAGGCTGGAGTAAATTAATTAACTCTGCAGCATGTTAGTACTTATAAGTACTATCCTGCTGTGGGTTGGTTTTTTTTTGTTCACAGCAGCACACATGTAGATGCTGCCCCAGCTGCCTGGGGCACAAGGGTGCTTCAGTGCGGGGGCTCCCTGCCAGCTAGCTCCACACTGTAGCACCCTCATGCCCCAGCCAGCCCCTCCATAGCACGTTGAGCTGGGGGTGAGCAGCTCTGGGCTGGCAGGCTGCCCCCCAGGCTCCCTGCCAGCCAAGGCTGCTCTGACTTAGCTCAACATGCTGTGGTCTTGGGCACACATTCAAACGGTGCACTTGGGAGCGATAAACTCTGGAGCAATAAGCTCCAGAGTTTATTCATGTGCATTAATTACATGTGCAGATGCGCCCACAGAGTGGGACATCAGGCAGTGAGCTGAAATGGTTAACGCTTTTGACTCTGCTGCTGCTAACTTGTCTGACCTTGGGAAAATCACTTAGTCTCTCTGTATTTCTAATAGTACCATTAACCTTTACCTGTGTAGATTATCAGATTTTTCATGGCAGGGATTTCCTCCTATTATGTGATCGTACAATGTTTAGCGTGTTAGAACAGGAAGGTGTTTCTACAATTGAAATAACAGCATATATTGCTGGATGAAGAGGCTTCTATGTGCTGCCAGATGAAACATAAAATTCTATTACCCACATTACAACTTCACCATGAGCCTGGGCCAAAAAACTCTACTGCTGTCCAAAGAACTATGCAAACTTTGATCTGACCCAGGAAGTCAGGATCTTCATTTTATCCCTCATCAGTAGCCAGCTACTCCTAATAGCATTCCACAGACCCTGCTAAGAGCAGAACATCAGACCAAAGAAGGCCACCCATTGAGTCCCCTATGCCTCTTTCTCCAGCACCTGCCAGGACTGGTTTTCTACTCTCTTGCATATTTTGCACTCTCTTCCTTATGTGCAAGGAAAATGCCATACAAGGAGCAGGAATAGCAGGGGTAAAAACAGAAGTTGCATTCAAGGTATTTCTGACTGCTCTGAATCAAAGCTTGGGAGCAAGTGATAGCCCTTTTCACATATACCTTGTCCCTGGAATGAACCTTATGCAGATATAAATCTGCATGGAAGTAATATCACACTTAACTAATTTAGGTTAAATCATTTTATTGAACTGCTGTCCTAGACCACCTCCAGATTCAAGTTAACTCAGTCCCCCAGGATCTCGAGATGCTTTGCACCCCCCTCCCCCTGCAAACCACCCCTCACAGGGTGTGTGGGCTAGACTTGGCCCAAAGTGTCTGCTTCAGCTGAGCAGAGGGCTGGTTTAGCACACCCAGCTTCTGGCCTGGGCCACTGCAGGCATGTGGCTGCATTTCCAGAATCAAAATAAATGTCTGTTCACTTGCTTATCAATTCAACCTACACAGTTTAAACTAACCTGCAAAGATTGAATAGATTCAACCTCAGGTTTTTTGGCTGTCTGTACTGTCTGGAACAATAGGCTTGTAAGTCTTTACGGTTCTCAGGATAAAAGTCTCTGTCCCAGGAGAGATCTAACATCTGTTTTTACCCTAGAATATAAGGATTTTTATTTTTTTTCTTGGATGTCTCCTGTCCAAACACTGAATAAGATTAGTCTGGTATAGCTACAATTTAGGATTATTAGGCAGGAAGGAACAGTGCATGTGAGCCATCTAGGTGACATGATAATGAAGGGACACATCTAAGAACCTAAGTAGAATAGAGGGAAGTGCGTCTCTAATGATACAGTGCTGCAGTAACTGCAAGTGAGTTGCTCACACTGTAAATCTTCATTCATTAAAATGAACTAATTTTACAACCTTACTAATCAAATAATGTCAGTGTTTCTTACAGTAGGCAATAATGCTAAACCACAGCTGACATGAAAGGGGTTCTGATCATCTATTAATTGTATAGCAGTCTTATTTTGCAAAGTTTCCCAAATTCATGTGATGTGGCATGAAACACTAACCTCCTTAAATAACACTTGGTTCACCTCAGTAGTATCTATTATAGTATATGGGATTTTAATTGCTTTATTATAAAAGAAAGCAATATTCACCCTTTTATGAATTTTGATTTAATGACTTTAGCACATTCATTATTAGTTCATTATGGTTCTGTGGAATTGAGGCCTCCTGAGTTAAAAGGATGTCCCCACACTAATCTGGCCTCAATTAAAATGTAATCATATTGTGGTTAATCTCAAGGACTTGCTCTGTGTGCATGTGTGTCAGTGAGTATGGGGGGGGGTGAGAAGAAAAAGAGAGTGGGTGAACAGACTATGGGAGGGAAGCAGAAGGACAGCAAGGAAAAATGAATGCCAAAGTGACAAGGAAAGTGTAGCTGTATTGTCAGGACTCTGTTTAAACAGCCTTAGTTGAGCTCTCAGTGCTTCTCCAGTCAGCTTGAAACTGTATCGGCAACCTGCACAATCACCCTAACATCCTCTACATCACAGTAAAGGCTCCTCAGAACCAATAATGCCTTATAGTAGGGACCCCTCCTATTGAGGCTAATGAGACTCGGCTCATGCTTAAAGTAAGGCTCTTTACTGGGTAAGGGCCTCATATATGTATGTTGGTTGGTGTCATGCCATGGCTTGGCTGGTGAATAACCATGCAAGTACCTGGGCTGGGCCCTCCCCAGCTCACCTGTCACATCTTGATGGTACTTCAGAGAAGGGGGGATTCAATGGTGTATGTGAAGAACCCTTGTAGGGGTACTCACGGTACTGCCACCACTGATTCAGGGCTCCGCCTCCCCTACACCTCATCCACTCACCAACCATGAATGTTGGCACTTCACTGTTAGAGGGGTGACACCTAGGGTTTTTCTTGTTTGATGATCACTGAACATTAATCTGGCTCCTGGACAGAGTGTACCTCAAGAAAGCCCTATATTTCCTGTCATTGCTCTTTTGCATTTTACTACTGGGTAATGTGGTAATGTTTTGTTTTTCTTCTTAAGTAAAAAAAGCCAACAGTTGGGGTGATTTAAAAGCTGGGGAGGAATTCTGTTCATAAAGGATGTGTTAAAATATTCCCCCACTGCCATTTTGCCAGGCTGAACAATGTAAGAGCCTAGCAAAATGGTCACTTCAGACAGTAGTGGTTTAGGGATTACTTCTCGCCTATCCTTTCATTCTGTGGCTTCCCTAGATCTTCCTTTATCTTCTAAAGCTCACTGAAAGGGTCCCAAGCACTCCTCCACCACCTTTCATGTTTCAAGATGCCTTCAAGCTTAGATCTTGGTATAAATAACAGTAGTACTGTTAGTGGAGCTGAAGTACTTTGTAATTATTATAGAAGTTTATTGAAAGGTTTCAGGCTACATTTTCTTATTCAGCTACTCAGAGCCTGACCAAGGAGCCCTGTGAGTCCTGGAGCCAAGAAAGAGGTGTAGGAAATAATTTCTGAAAGTTGTGCAGTATTTTTTTGTACATGCAAAGGGTTAGGATGATATTTCACGGAAGCTGTAAACTGACGTAACTCCACCAAATTCAGTCAGTAACTTGATTTCAAGGGAACTCAGCTGAGGTCCTGGCTTTTAAATTATGGGTTCCCTAAAAGAATGAATAGTAAAAAAATACTCCAAGCTCCTAGGAAACAAAGACCCAGTTTAATTTTAATGTCCTTGATGATAAAACATCCCCGGAACAGTTTGAACAGCAGCTATTCTTACAGCACAATGAACGAGAATTCTGTTTCTGTTAGAGCAAAATGTAAATGAAGTATTAAAGGTCAGTAATCCCAGCAAACCCAGGCAGATTTTGTGCCATATTGTTTAATTATTATGAAAGATAATTGCTGTTAGGGAACAACAGTAGCTCCAGTAATGTCAATATTTCATAACACGTTTATAGATTACAGGAAATCATTGTCAAGTGCTGTATTTCATAGAGTAACAAAAGCTGTTTTGGAAAATGATATTTTTATGTTGCTGACTTATGTGCAAAATTTTACACCATCTTTTCAGGTTGCAGTGGTCTCTTCATCAGTTTACAGCTGTGCTGAGTCTTTCATTCCCCAAATTTCATAAGTCTCTTTAAATCACTATTATATGTTGTCTGAGGATCAAAGGCTAGGCCAGAGCCATTAAGTTGGCCAAATGAAACTCCATTCAGAGCAGTATTAAATCTAAACTCCTAGTGTACCCTCAGCTAACCCGTCACATGTACAAGTATGATATGAACAGTTATATCTTGCACTGATGCCATTTAAGATTGAATCTTGCAAGGGACTGAATATTTGGAACATAGTGAATTCCTGCACAGGAAATGTTAACACTGGCAGGACTGGGCACACAGAAAGCTGGGGATATTTGTTCATTACCTTTAAATACTTACATATTTATGAGAGAAAAGATAGCTGTGACATCCTTTTAGGGATGCTAGTAGCAAAAGGTTGTGACCTTGGGACTGATTCTGTAGCCACTTGCTTTCAGCCCTGTCATGCAAATATTGCTTTGGGCAAAAAAACAAAAACAAAACTGCGGAAAAAGGTGCGGAAAGTACTGCACGAAGTAAAATCTACTCATTTGCTGAAGTGATGTAGCAAATTTGGTTTTCAAGTCACTGGCAATTTTTCCTTTAACCAACTCAGCCCAGATCTTCTGAAGCAGAATTCAATCCACCTGTATGTAAAACATATATGCCCAATGTTTTCCAGTAGCTGCAGTATCAGTCCCTCCAACCCCCATACAGATCAACAGAACTGTGCTATGAGGTTGGGTTTTTTTATTTGAAGTTATTCAGGGGCTGGTTTAAAAGGACACCGTTCAGAGTATAGATCTCTTGGAACCTCTTCACTGTGATGATTGCTTCAAGCACGAGCCATTCATTAGTCTTACTTTTCACATAATGGTGTTTCTCCCCTTATTGGACAGCTTCCCAGATCACAGCTTTTGTGATGCATGTTCAAACACTCCTCAAAGGAGTTTTAGTTTGCTGCACCCCAAGTCATTTAAGATGCATTATGTCACCAAATTTCCTACAGCAGCTATAATTAATGCACAATATGCTGCCGATGCGCGCAAACACCAACACCATTAAAGCAGTGCAAAAGCATTTAGCCCACTTTGAAGTGTTGTGCGCACACGCCTTTCGTTTTGTCTACACACAGCCCAGGAGTGGAGTCACTGGAATTACATTGCTCTTGATTCTGGACTGTGGCTAACCCTGTTTTTCACCTTTTGTCAGCATTATTCTAGCCCCTGGGGATTAGAGCGAGGATGCATGAATTTATAGTCAGGTGGCAGAGAATAGGTTGAATACAGCCCATCCTATCTCCATCCAGCTCAAGATGGGAATATAAGGGAAGGTGGCCCTGGGGTGCTTATGCCAGGGATTTTCCTGCCCAGGTAGGCTAGCAGATTCAGCATGAGCAGCTGCATCAGAACCTGAGTGATCATTAAAATTAGATAGAAATGAATATCTCTTTAGTTTTGATGTGTAGGTGTCTGTATGTACGGTGGATACAAAACAAGTACCCTGTTCGAATAGTTCAATGCAGCAAGTAGAGAAAGGCACCAGTGAGAAATGAACACTATCAACCACTATTCCTGCTGTTTATTAGTTTGCAAAGGCAAGTAATTGAATCCCAACATACCTTTCTGCACTGAAGCCATCTTCATCTTTCATCTTTCTCAGGGCATTCTTTCACCAAGTATACAAATATCTGCATTTTAGTCAATAAAATGCAGGCAGTAAAGTCATTTCCAGAGATAGATTATTCTGCTTTTCCCTTCAGTAAAGTTGAAAAAGGTAAAAATTATCATATTATGGGCACCACGGTCATGAAGAGAAAATGATGCCAGATGTGAACAGGGGAAATTCCTCCTGTCCATGGGAATTTTTTAGCATTAAATTAATTCTCCTATCTCTTGCCTTGTAAATGGGAAAGCTTTCAGCTCTCTGTTAGGCAGAAGGTCCACATTTGCATTTAGATGGAGCTATTCCAAAGATTGCAGTGTATATAGGGTCTTAGATCTCTTCTTACAATAGCTGCCGTAAGATAAAATTAATATCTAATAAGCAGTTGTTTTTTCCAGTTGTGTTAAAATGGGAGCCAGTAACTTAAGGGATGTAATCTGACATAATAAATATGAGAGTCCTTTACATAAGAGATACCTTATCCACTTCTTAACCAGTGGGTTATATTTTTTTCCCTCTCATATGATAGTTATGCAGTACTGCTTGCTAAGCGACTCCAGCCAACTGCACCTGGAAGTTCTCTATTTATCCCTGTCCTGCAAAAGGAGTCTCATGAGTAAACCTTTATAGCTATGGGGAGACCCACTGAAGGCTTTATTGCTTTGTATTATAGTAGCATCTAAAGGTTCCAGCAGAAAGAGGGGTTGTTTTAGACTACAAGTGCAGAGGAGGAGAGAGTTTATAAACTAAATACAAAAGGGGCAGTATTATCCCCATTTTACAAATGGAGAGCTGAGAAGTAGTGAAATTCATAAACATGGGTTGGAGTCCATCACTGTTTAGGAACATACTTAAAGTCCTACTGAATTAACTGCCCAAGTGCTTTCCCAAGTTGGCGTCCAAGTGATTTGCCTGCATTGCACTAGAAGTCTCTGAGAAGGGGAGGTAGGAAAGCAATGGGGTCAGGGTGCTGGTCCAGTCCGTGGCCAGGAGGACCACCCTGTCTTGATGGGTTTATTATGTTGATGCCTGGCTTAGTACATAAGTAAAAGGGAATCAAAGGCTTTCTTGTCTTGTTCCCATGCCAAAGGAGGATCGAGGTGATAGTTTCATTTATTGTGCATTAATTCTACTGACAGAGATAGGATAAAGTAATGATGTAAAATCAATGGGTTTTGGTTCAAATCCAATCCACTCTCCCTGACATAAATTAGTCATCAGTGTAAAACTTGTTCCAAAGCCCATACATCCAGCGACACAGCCCTGAAATAATTCACTGAAGTAGCCAATGCCACACAAAGCCCACAGGCCATGTGTTAAAGAAAACACATACAGATGGATTAATCTATTAATGAAATGCCTGAAGGGAATTTCCACGTGTGCTTCTGGGATACCGTTGCTTATATTTGCTACATAGTTAAGGGAAAGCTGTGACTGATGTTACTGATTCAGAGAGATTTTCCCTCCTTTCTAAATGGTTTAAAATGTCCTTTTCATGGGGTGGGTTATCCTTTGGACAAATGAAAATAATTCTGAAGAACAAAAGTGAAATCCTTTGAAGCCATTACTCCAAGACTAGAGATTAGAATCTCACTCCAATGTTTTTAACTTTGACATGAGTTTGACTGCTACAAAGGCAAATACTTTCCAATTTCAACCTTTGGGCTAGGGACAGACATTCAAAAAGCCTGAATTGATTCAATCTTTGCAGGTTAGTTTAACCTGGCTAAGCTGAACCTGGTTGTATTTGTACAGACAGTTCCTCTGGACTGAAGAAATGCAGGCACTTGCCTGCAGTGGCTCAGGCTAATAGCTGGGGAGCACTAGAGCAGCCCTCCCTTCCCTTCCACAGTGGTTAGCTGAGGGCAGGGGGGCATGGCCAGGCACCAGCAGGATTTTCTGATTAGGGAGGGATTCCCCTGCCCCCCCCTCGCTGTTCCTCTGAGCCAGCAGGGAGTTACACAGGATTTACTTGCACAGGGAGTTGCACAGCATTTATCAGTCTATCAACAAAACAAAAGCTTCTCTCATTAGTTCAAGCTCTTCATAAACAACCTTTTCCAAGGAAGGAATGGAGGGACATTACCAGCTACCTGTTGATTAGCTCTCAAAAGCCATAAGCCTGCTGTCTCCCACAGCACGGACTGTAGCCAGCATGTGGTCTGCTAGCTAATGCTGAGAGGGGTCTGTGTAAGGCAGAGGGGAGGAGGAAATCCCTGCTTGAGCAGGGAGTGGGAAGGGGGGGTGGGAAACAGGAGGAAGCCAAGCAGACCCAGCTGCAGTCTCGGCCACAGCTGCAGCCAGGGAGCAGAGGGGAGAGGCCAGTTCTCCTGGGCTGGATTAGAGAGCAAAGCTCCACCCAGAGTTGCAAGTACCTGGGATGCTGGAGGACTCTAATTTAACTTAAACCAGGAAGGGGTCTGGGACAGACATTGCATAAACCAGTTTGACCCAAATCAGTTAAGTCTGATACTACACTCAACCAAGTTTATCACAAACCAGTTCCAGCCATTTTCAAACTGGTTTATGTGCACTGAACACCTGTTCTGTTACAGGTTTAAACTAGTTTCTGATCACTTAAACTGGTTTTTTGTGTAATGTCTGTCCATAGCCACAGAGTGTATTCCCATGCTCCTACCAAGATCATCTTTAGAGCCAAGTATAGCCTTGCCTCTAATAGTATTAGCCTTGCCACAGCACATTCTCTGAGTTGATTTTTTTTTCAGTTACAAAGTAAAATGAAAATGAAATATTTAAACTCTCCTGCAAAATGAAATTAATACAATTGTTCAGATAAAGTAAAAAAATATTGAATTGGTATTTTAATATTTTATTTTATTAAAATCTGAAATTTGAAAAGTCAGTTCTATATAGAAAATCAAAATGCTTCAACCTTATTGACTTTTTTTCACATTTCTTTAAAACCGTACTTTAGTAAAAATCATCATGATTCTACAGAATATTTTACTATCAATGAACTGGCATTTTTCAATGGACAAACATTTAGTTGGAAATCTCCTGCCCAGTTCTAGTCAGTCTCACTCCATCTCAGCTGAAATTATCCAGCTCTATGGTTTCCTGAGACTATGTTAATGCATGACATGCACTTGAGTTTGTTTCTCTAATAGTGTTGCTACTTCTCTTACATGAGAGAGGCTATGTTTCATTGTAAAAAAAATAGGTTCCCCAGCCTTTTGTAGTTTTGCACTGGGTACAGTATGGTACACGTAAATGTACCAAGCACAACAGTGAGGCTGGTCATGGAAAAGTCTATTTAATGAATTGGCAACTTGTATGAAAAATCAGGTCCATATTTTACCTGCTTTATTACAAAGGGAAAATTTGTTTTGATCTAGGCACCCAGACAAGAAAAATGGGAGCATTAAAAGACACTGAACTGACTTGGGTTGCTAAGTTTAATGCCATATACTTGCTTATCTTTGGGGATTTCTCAAGATCTCCAGGTTTCATCATTGCCTAATGAAGGCTAAGGCAAAAGGGGGAGCCGGAGCATACATAGCTCAAAGGAGGGGGAAATGCAGATTACAACAAATGAAAAGACTCTCTCCTTCATCTTTCAAGTGCCAAATTATGCTTGACATTTCAATTTCCCCAAGGCGTGCTTCCGTAAAATCGTCTTGAACTCTCCTCAAAGCACTAGGGCTTCCATGGGCTCTTCTACTGGAATCGAGGAGGTTTGAGTCTTTTTAATCTCATGTGTGAAATGTAATCATTATTACAACTGGAATTTCGAAGAGGGACCAAATGTCTTTTAATGTTTTCATGGATGGGGTTGACCACTAGTGTTGCTTTAAGGCAGGGTAGAAAGGTCTTTCAAAATACGTAGCTGTCATTCTGATCAGAAACAAGTCACATTTGGGTTTGTTTTTTTTTAATTGGGCATCTCTTAGTCATTAAAGTTCTGAGAACACATGAGTATATATCCCTTGTAATAATATTACACGTCTCATTTTATCAGAGGATCTCAAAGCTCTCTTTTAGTGCTCTCCATTTATGGAGCCACTCAGAGATTTTCAGCAGTCCATTATTACAGCTCATCTAAGAAAAAAAAAGATAGAAGGGGACGTTGCAAAACAAAACCCCTTTTATCTTTTTCCTCAAAAACTTGGGAATACTTTGAAATCTGAAATCCTGAAGCATTTTGACCCACTATCATTGAAACGTGGGGAGAGAAATCCACCCCCTGCCCCAAAAATAAAAGTTGTCAAGGGAGGATGTTTGCCAATATTTTTTTAAATTCCAAATTTATTATTATTATTATTATTTTTAATTCTGAACATCAGCATTTTTTAAAGCCTGATCTTCTCTGGTCGATACAGGTAGGTTCAGCGCCCATAAATGGGGCATGCCCATTTATGCATTCATGTGGGTGGCCTAGTTTATAAAACAGCTCAGCGCATTTGAATTATTTTGAAAATCTGCTCCTGGCCAGTGAGGACCGAAGCTTTGGAAATCACTAGGGACAAGCTGTAATGTTCTAAGTAGAGGGAAGAACAGACAGCTAAGAGGGATTCACTTCTTTATTTCAATAAAATGAAGTGTATTGCCATTTGTTCCTCCTGTCCACCTAATCCCTATTACTGATCTTTCAGCATCAATACCCATTTTTTCTCCAGCCAACTCCACTGTAGCCAAAGGTTATTCTAGGCAGGTTGTCTTGGCATGGGGCAGTCTGCTCTGGCACAGCAAATCCTTAAAATAAAATGATAAATTATGCTTTGTTGCCCAGTGTTTCAGGAAAGAGGCTTTAATGTGGATTCAGATACAAGAGGGTTGATAGATGCTGGAAATGTTTCCCCTTGGCTGTTAAAAAAAAAAAAAATCTGAATGCTTGTAATATTTCTGCAGAGAATTACAATAATTGATATTTAAATAGCATTCTGAGCAAAGCTGCAGGAGCCTGGGAAAGCCAACCCCGGGAGCAAGATCTCCTCTGTTTCTGAGCTCTCTGCCAGGCTCAGAAGCTTAAACAGAAACTTGAATTATTGGAAATTGAAATCATGCCCTTACTCTGGCTTCAGTGCGTCATCAAAGCAGGGGCAGGCATCTACCCGAGATTACAAATGCTTCTCTTCCCTTCCCAGTGACAACTGCCACTGGCTCCATTGTGCTTTCCTCAGCACCCCTAGTCCATCCCTGTCTCCAGATGTGTTTCCATTGTGTTTTAGCACAAAGAGTGATTTGCTGTTGTCTACAGAATTCCCCTTGAACTTACCCCATTAATGATGGGAATTGGCTGAGGTTAGTGATGCAGTAGGGTGTATCCTTGAGCAACTACACTAGCTTGGTGGTATAATGCTCTGTGCTGGAACAGGATGCCTTAAAACCATGGTCCTGAACTGTGATCATAGGTTGGCCAAATTCCCAGTCTCCTTCACTACCCCAAGCAGTTCCAGATGGATCCAGTAGTCTTCCTTCCTGTCCTAACCTGGTTGCACAGAGATGAGCTCTTCAGCAGCTGCTGCACTCTCCCCAGAGAAGTGGCAGGGTTTCAGCATGTCCTGGGACTGTTTTGCATCAAGCCTGTATTATAGGGAGAGGGGAAGTGAATGATTGATTGTAATTCCTTGATATAAAAATCCCTAGTTCCTGTAAGCAAGACACTTCTTTAACACTGCCCCTTTTTTTGCCTTGCACAATCCCATCTCCTTCTTCTCAGCCCAACCTGCTTCTCTTCTCTCCCACTTCACACACATTTTTTTTCCCCTGTGGGTGTTCACAAAACAAACCTTGTCACACTCATTCCCACTCCCTGCCCTTTCCCTACAGCCATTCAGCTATCCCAGCATGCCATCCTGACCCTAACAGGTGACTCGGCTAATGGGATCTCATCAGTGCCATATGCCAGTGGAAATCTCTGTTTCAGATGAACTGGAAGCTCTGAGGAGCTTATTCAGCAGTCTCAAACCATCACACGCCTCATTGCTGAATGTCTCCCAGTCTCTTCTTCTTACTTCCTGGTGCTTGAGACTTCCAAGAGTCATGGCGAATTGGTTAAGGCCCAAAATGCCTACGTACTTTGGCACGGCATATGTAATGCTACCTCTTTGACTTGGAATCTTTTTAGTAGTCCTTTAAAGCCCCTGTATCTTGAAGTACCTTTAGTAGTACCTAAAGCCCCTGCTGAGATTGGAGCCCTGTTGTATGCCTGGCACCGTAGAAACACCTATGTATAGTGTCGCTGCCCTGAAGAGCTTGCAGCTTAGGTGGGCAAGATGAACTGATGTCAGCAGGGAACCTGAAAAACCAGACCAAATCGCCTGCGGTGAAATATGAATCCCAAGTTACTTTCACTCCTGTAACGTTATTGTAGTCAGTAGGGTTATATCCATTGAAGCTGGTTGTGAGCTTAGCCCCTGAGGTATATCTACATGACACGAGGCAGAGGTGCTGGCGATAGCTTTCTGCTGTGTCCATTAGCTCCCATCCTGGATGTAGTATGCCTGCATTTGCAGAGCATATCTATTGCTTCAAGAGCTTGTAGACACAGAGCTAGCTGAGGTCTCCCCACACATCCCTGACTGGTACTATGTAGACAGGCCCTAATTGTGGGAATAAAGAGCACAAGCCTGGTTTTCCTCTGAATGCCCCACAACATTTACCCCAGTGACACTGCACTGATCTCCAAGAAGTTACGCTGGAGAAGAAACGAGCCCTTTGGACTTAAAACTGGAAATGAAGAAACTCCACCTTAACAAGGAAGCGGTTTCCATAGACTCAGTCCAAGATAACCAAAAACATATTTTAACTAGCTAAAATGTTTTTTTTTTCTTTCAGAGAGAGTTTTGAAAAGCTTATGCCGGCCAGCAAGGGACACACAGCTAGGAACAGAGACGTGGGTGATGTGCAGAGTGATGGAAAGATTCACCATTTCCAGCCAAACCCTGGCTTGCCCAGAGCTGTCGATTGTGGATCAATAGATCAAAAATGTTCTCTCAGGTGGTACAGACACCCTGCTTTCCTGCTGGTCACACAAGAAAAAGGGGATCCCTACATCTATTTTTCAGCTTACACCGAGACGTGGTTCCCAGGGAAGGGTGGCAGCATTCCTGGGTGTGAAAATACTTTACACGCCACCTGAGAAACATTAAAAAGCTCAGAGTGCTCATTTGCACAACAGGGAAACTGCATCCCTGAGCATCAGCTGACTTGCTCAGGGCCTTCAAGTGAGTCAGTGGCAAAGACATGAATAGAGCCCAGGTGTCCTGACTCCTAATACTTCCCAACAGCGCATAGTGAATCCAGATAACAAGGCTTAAAATTATCTTGCAGGTTGTTGAGGCCCATTGCACATGGGTGAACGTCTCCTTTGTGGTAGCCATTGGCTTTCATTTACTGACCTTACCCCATTGCTAGGGGGCACCGTGATCCACGCCGAGATGCCAAGCAATGGGAGGGCAAAAAGAATCAGATTCCATAAGCTCCACTGTCTTTCTGCTAAGTAAATTGTCCTGCCTGGGAGATGAGACCCATGACCTCAAGTGGCTTCTGCATCCTGGTGCAGGAGTGGGGATCGGTACAGCTAAACAGAGCCATATACAAAAGGTGGGGGGAAAGATCCTCTTAGCACTCGTTAACTGTAATTTTCAGGATTAATGCAAAAGATTTGGCAGTTGGACAGAAGCGAGCTTTTAACATAGATAATTTACTTTAACTCTGGAGTTGAGGGAAAGGTCAGCTACTCTCCCAAAATGCAGTAGGAAAAGGAGAGGGTATAGACAACTGGACACGGAGCAGGAATATAACAGGTAAAAAGAGAGAGAGAGATGTAACCAAATGCAATGTAAACAGTCTCATGAGCTATTACAGTGGGGGGGGGACCCTTCCTTGAAAATCTTTTTGAACTGGGGGCTTATATGCTATCACACGCCAAAAGCAAGAGGGATTGCTGTAAACACTGGGAGCCATAACATGCAAACGCAGCTAGGGAGAAGCAATAGCTCATCGTTCCTTAGTGCTTGGTAAAATATGTGCCTTTGCAGATAAAGGGTCTAGATGCCACTTGCATCTCCCTGAAGCTCTTAGATTACGTGGTCTGTGCTAGCCCTTAGCAGAAGGGAGACTTTACCCCTGTGCACTTATATACAGGGCTGATCCAAGGAGCATTTCTCACTTTTTCCCCCAAAGGGCAGAGTTCCCTTCCTGCCCTAGACAGATGTGCAGTGTTAGTTTGTGATCCCATGTGTCATCATGTAGCAGCAATTAAAGAGCTGGGATGAAAGAGGCTTTATAGGAGTTATTGCTGCTGCTATTGGGTGGGAAACATTTATGACAGGCGAATGCTTACGTGAAGAAGGTTACTTTGACATGGAGGAGCTACAAACGAGAGCAATTCAGTATTGCCTGTTGATTTTTATTTCCTACTGCTTTTTATTACAGTTATTCCTTCAGACATAAAATAACTCAAATATCTCTAATCTTTTTAGCCTGGAATTTTAAATTCTAATGGGCTTGTTTTAATTTGCACACATGCTTGTTAATAATGAAATCTATTTAACGTGAGTTAAAACTCGTAATGGTAATTCAAAACATAAAATTCTATTGCACTTCTGTAAGGATTCCCAGTTAATATTCTTAAGGATTTTTAACGGATGCATTAAGTAGGCATTGGTATTAGCAGAAACATCACACAAATTAAAATCAGGCTCTTGGTGACCATTTTAAA
This sequence comes from Gavialis gangeticus, assembly GCF_001723915.1. Lineage (NCBI taxonomy): Eukaryota > Metazoa > Chordata > Crocodylia > Gavialidae > Gavialis > Gavialis gangeticus. The sequence goes on along the minus strand of NW_017729013.1, from coordinate 3,521,547 downwards.
ATGAATATTCACAGACTCTTCAGCATGAAATTAAATCTAGTTACATTTGACGCCGGTGGTACATGTTCAGGGACTATCCTTTACTGAAGAAAACAGTTATATGGATTCGATATTGGCACGTGACAACAACTTCATTTGCCACCGTTTGCTGGGTGCAATAATCAAGCTTTATAGTGGACCGTCCAAAAATATATTTAATGCTTAAATCAGATCTAAGATGTAGTCTGGTCAAATGGACCCTAGCAGGAATCCAGGGTTCCTTTTTTTTGGCAATGTTAGGGGCTCTGTACAACCTTGGGTAACCATAATCTCCCTGAGTTTGTCTCCCCGGCAGTTACTCTAAAGTATGAAATATGGCTTTGCCGCTGTAGGTATTTACCATGCTACACCTTCATGGAGTCCCCTACTCTCCCAGTGTAAAAGCGATATTGTGAAGCCTCCTAGTCTGTTCATAGTGCCTCCCTTGTAACACGAAGTTACATGTTCTGTCACCGGCTCCTTTGCATTCTCCTGACAGGGTGCAAATGAATCCATCTCAGCCGATCTTATGGAAAGATGGTTTATTAACATGGAAGCAGCTCTTTGTAGTGCCACTTCGCTTGTTCATGCTGTTATAAATACGGGGAGCACCCAAGTGACTGGTGCTGAAGTGGGGCTAGTGGCAGGACAGTCAAGCCTTCTCTTCGGGGCACAGACCCTCCAGCCTCTCAGTCATTTCTTTGGAGCCCTTAACAACTTATTTCCTGTTTCTCCACTCTCCCTTCTGAGTGTGCAGCACTAAACACAGCATTATTAAAGTTGGACCGGCATTCCTAAACAGCATGGCGATTAAGCTTGTGTTTAAAATTAAATCCCATTTAAGTCAGTGGAGCTTAAGTATGTGCCTAAAGTTAAGCACATGACTGAATCTTGTATTGATTAGGAATAGGTGTAAGAACTTAGGTGCTTTGAAGAACTGAAGCCCATAGAGTGAGAGATGATCATGTCCCTTGTCCATGAGAAAATGCCTCCATGAAATCTCTCCTGTTAATATCTTCCCAGGATACTCAGCAGAAAATAAACTCTGCTTGAGCTTCTCTGTTGGTATTGAAGACAACACCCCCTGTCTGCGTTCAGGCTTCTGGAATGAGACAGCACTTTCGGTGATATATCACGGAGACTTTAAAATACAAAAGCAGAGTGTCATCCTTGTGGTGATGTATACCACAAAGAGCTGTCACTCCCATGATGTAGCACAGCATGGGAATGGTCTCACTTCAAAATCTATCGCTGGGATAATGGCACTTTGAATTATATGGTGCCTGAGCTGCCAGGATTTGAACTGCTCGCAAATGTAGACACGGCAGGGTCAAAAAATATCCTTGCTTTTTATTTAGACCATTGCACCGGCAGGAGAGCAAGTAAAACTTGGTTTAAATGAATCTGAATTTAAGAATTAACTGACTGTGCATAAACATTTCAGAAGCAACTTAGGTTTGCAAAAAGGACTTGAAGACTCAGTTCAATTGGAAGTGGATAGTGCTTGTAACAACCCATGGCTTCACATATTTAGAAATCACAGGTGACTGCTTAGATAAAACACTAGCTAGTAGAGCTAAGCAGAGAAATGTTCCAGCCTGCACAAGTCTTCAAGATTTCAAAATTGTTTCCCAACCCAAATTGAAACAAAAGGTCAAAAATCACAAAAGTCTCTAGTAGCTTTGTTATCTATACAGCTCCTGGTCAAACCTGTGGTTCTCTAGGGGCACTTGAGTGAGATTTCACAAGCAGCTTTCTTCCTCGTGTCTTCTTCAGATGTCTTAGATTAAGGCAAGCAACAACGCAAGCCTTTCTGCTTCTGGACCAAATCAGTGTCAATGAGGTTGTGCTTTCAGTTACATCAGTGCAATTTAGTCTTGCAAGCTAGTCCACTACAAATAGGTCCACTGTACTGTTTTAGAGATACTGGAAATCTGAGATGCTGTCTCCAGACTTCTTACTGCTGCTGTTTTTCCTCAGGTTTCTTAAAAAGAGAAACTATTAGAGGCAGATATGAAGGATCAAACTGAAAAGAGGCTTCTTAGCTACTGACAGTACTGTGAAAAATCTCAGTATGAAATGGTATAAAGAATGAAATTAAAGTTAATTTGTTTGAAATGATTCATTAGGGAAGATTGAAAGAATTAGGTTTGGTTAGTCTAGAAAAGGGAAAGCTAAGGTTGGACACCAATAATCTTCAGGTATGTAAAAGGTTGCTATTAGAAGAGGAGTGATTCTCCGTGTCCATGGAAGGTAAGACAAGAAGTAATCGCCTTAATGTGGAGGAAGTAATATTTATACATAGCACAAATGTTTTAGCTAGGAAGAGAGTTGCATACAGAATCAGCAGGTCTGTGCGAAGCAGCTAGCATTCGCTTCAGATTCGGATTCGGGGGACAGTGATTTGATTCGGTGATTCAAATCACTGTCCCAAATCGATTTGGCCAAATCAGCCAGGCCTGTTCCTGCTCGCTCTCCCAGCCCAGCAATGGCTGCCCCAGCACTTGTTTAAAAAAAAGCCCCAACTCAGCGGGTGCTGCTGGGCAGGGGGGGCAAACCCCACTGCCCCACACTGCATGAGGGGGCTCTGCACGAGCCCCCGCTGTCCCAGCCCCTCCCCTCCCTGTGGCTGCCCTGCCCGCTGTGGCTCTGGCCCTTTAAGAAAAAACAAAAAAACAGATCATCTGCCACCCC
>NW_017729013.1:3513516-3513835 GCF_001723915.1 Gavialis gangeticus | reverse complement strand
ACCCCTCTCCTCCCTCCCACCTCTCCTATCCAGTGCAAGGGCTTCACCACAGTGCTTTAGTGTTGCCCTTCCCTTTCTCCCTAGTGCAGTGGTGGGCAATTATTTTGGCTGGCGGGCCACTTAATGAGTTTTGGTGAGCTATCAAGGGCCGCACACACAAAATATTTTGAAGACAGATATAATTTTAACAAGCCATAGATAAAAACCAAATTGTATACTAAAAATCAGATATCTACTATAACATATTTTAATTTTATTATAAAATATTTTTTTCCTAACATATTGTTTTGAGTAGCATATATAGAGGCAATTGCATAAT
>NW_017729013.1:3508224-3508516 GCF_001723915.1 Gavialis gangeticus | reverse complement strand
GGCTGTGCAGGAGGCTGCTGCAGGAGTAGTGAGTCCCAGGGGTTTTCTTTTCATAAAAGGCTGGAGCTGACCCAGGTGGGGCACCTGTGGGGGGGCTGGGGGAGCAGGGGGGGCAGGGAGCTCATGCAGAGCCTCCCATGCATCATGGGGCAGTGGGGGGCAGCGGGGATCACCCCACCTGCCTGACAGCACCCGGTGACTGGGGCCTTTTTTTAAAGCACCAGGAGTTGGTGCAGGTGGGGCACCTGTGGCGGGGGGGGGGGCTGGGGGGGCAGGGAAGGGAGGGGGCCCG
>NW_017729013.1:3504974-3507898 GCF_001723915.1 Gavialis gangeticus | reverse complement strand
CAGGGGTCCCCCATGGTCCCCTCCCCAGCCCCCTTCCCCTGCCCCTAGTACTTTCCAGCTCAGAGTCAGCTGCAGCTCCCTGCTGCAGCCACCACGGACTGCCCAAATCATCAAAGCTCCCCAAATCTTTTCCGAAGATTCAGAGAGCTTTGAATTCATTCGGACCTTTTAATTGGTCCCCTGATTCGATTCAGATTTGGAGATCCGGCCAGTGAATTGGGTTGAATCTCCTCCGAACTGAATCACCACCTGAAGCTTCGCACAGCCCTAATAATCAGGTTAACAAGATGGGTTGTATAGTCCCCATCATTGGTTTTTTAAGATCAGGACAGGCAAATGCCTGTCACAGATGGTTTAGGCGTATTCAATTCTGCAGCCAAGTGGGAAGCTACAATAGAAGACCTCTTCAGGTCACCTTCAGCCCTGCATTTCTATGATTTTTATGCTTCTTGCTACACCAAAATTGCAGCTAATGGGGGTGGGGAAATGTTTAAACACCCTCACAAGGTCATTGCACACCCAGAAGGAGCTTCCTGCTCCTCTGCTTTGTTTTGGGTAATTTCTCAGCTCCTTGTAAATTTTAGGCAAATGGTGATGTGGCGAGTTAATTGTAATCTTTATTTGCAATGCAGCCTATAGTTAATGAAAAGACTGCAAGCGAGGCAGAATCTTGCCCACGTGAGGAAAGCCACTGGTGCTCCAATATTTGTAGAGTCAATGCCCAAGTCTTTTTTCCATCAAGAGTATTCAGTGTCCTTGAAAGGGATAAGCATATTCACCCAGGGCCAGAACCTCAGTAATCAGCAGGGTTACATCTGAGCTAATGGGAGTGGATCTAGGCTGCCCGAGCCTTGATCGGTTCAATGTGTCAGGAAAATGAACATTGTCAGCAAACATGCATACACTTTAGTGATGAGTTGGTGTTTCATTCGGTTATTGTTTTGATTTTGCTTCTTTCTGCTGCTGGGAAATTATGCAAAATCTCCTGGTACAAGAAAAGAATACTGATAATTAAGAAATGTGCAGCTTGGATGGATTTCATAAATCCATGTCACTGCTTTTACCCAGTAGCATGTTATCAGCTGTGACAGCTGCTCTTTGACACAAGGACTGGATTCTCATTGCCGTTCCCTTGCCCCCTTCCCCCCCCCACACACACACACACTTCCTTCCCCACTCCTTGAAGGGTCACTTGGCACAGCTTTATCACAGAGGGCATTTTGGAGCGGCAGAGGGTATGTCTGGAGTGATGAAGCAGGACCAACCCTGAGGCTGCTCTAATGTACGACAGCCTGGATAGGATTTCAATAGCCCACAGGAGCTAAGCCTTGGTGGTGCTCAATTCATTGGCAGGGTGCTGTGGGCCAGGTGAAAGTGCTTGGTGGGCCCATGGGCTGTATTCTGCCCACCCTTGAGTTAAGGGGACAGAACTGTGGTGCCTCTGCCTCTTCAGTCCCCAAATGCACTAAGATCATGTTAGGTGCACCCAAGGACTGAACTCTGGATGAAGAGCTCAGTCCTTTCTGTCTAGTGGAACAATCCTGAGAAGTCAATAACCCGCTTTTTCTACTTAACTGCCTAGTATAGCTAGCCTATGTATTTTGGGCTTCATTCTCCACTCTTTTTAGACAGGGGTGGGGTCTGGTTCCATTTCGATCTCAATAGTCTTTACAGGTGGGGGCAGGCTGTAGGAAGAGGAGGCGAGGAATTCACTAACAGGGCCGAGGGAAGAACACCTGCATTGTGACAACCTGCCACTATGCTCCGAGCAAAGCCACGGGGGTATCGGCCTCCATAAGTGCTAACATTCACTCATGGGCCTGAAAAGCATAAGAAAGTTCCTTGCAGATAAACCCTCCAGGTATTTAGAGCAGAAGACGTTGGAGCAGGATTCTTTTCAAGCTAGCCCAACCCCAATCAGACTAGGATATTTGGCGGCACTGATGGACACCACCGTCTTGTCACTGGATGTCACTAGTTTATGTTGGACTGAGGCAGATGACATAGTGAGGCTACGCAGTCTGGCATCGGCAGTGCAAGTTAAGCAAACATTTGTCTGGGATGCTTTGGACAGGGTCATCAGGAGGTTGGAAGAGATGACCTCTGAGGTCCCTTCCAGCCCTATTTCTATGATTCGATGAGGTCTGTTAAGCCCTGATGCATTCTTTTTCTGTGAAAACTGAAATTAATTAGGATTATAATTTACTACAACGCTAGCCCCCCAAATAAAGCAATCATGAACAAAGGCAAATGAAGTTGAAAATATATAGCTCAATTAATTGGCACCCTAAGGACCAAAGTATTATAAAGAATTCCAGTGTAATTTATTTTAAAACCTCATACTCCAATACAAAAAGTCCATGCTTTTACAGTGGAGGAGTAATAAATAATGCCAAGTCCTTCTATGCCACTTTATTTCTGTAGGTGTGGGAGCACTTTCCAATGGACCTCAGTATCATTACTCTCATTTTCCAGATGGGGAAACAGAGGCATGGATGAATCGGGTGCTCTATCCAGACTAAGTGTTGTCTAGCACCATTGAGAGCAACATTGTTAACAGATGTCCACAAAAAGATCAGTGATAAGAACCAGAACCAAGTCCATGAACATGTGCAGATTTAAGGGATCAGATGAGACCATTGAAAAGGAATGTAAAGGCTCCCATTAGCTTCAGTGGGCTTTGGAGCAGACCCAACATCATTTCAGTCTATTTGATCTTTTTGTGTGTGTGTTACATTGGATTTGCAGTCTGAGACATCCTCCCACACTCCCCAGCTGTAATCATTTCAGCATTGGATTAACTGTGACCTGTCTCCGTTAAATATAGTTTCAGCTCTTTCAGATATGAATTTATTCCTCCCAGCAGGAGGTAGATTGTGGCTTTCAGCGTAGCTGTGTGGAGAGGGGGATTGTGGAGGGCTAGC
>NW_017729013.1:3502652-3504832 GCF_001723915.1 Gavialis gangeticus | reverse complement strand
GAGTGAAGGCATATTGAAGGAATATATGTGCTGCACCATCCTTTCAGATGATGTACCACATTCCCTTTCTCTGCACTCGGGCCCTCAACCGGCTTGTTGAAAAAGAGGGTGGAATCTGCTAGGAGGAGGGGAAGAGTCAATGCAGAATGGGCCAGAGCTCATTTGTAGTCCCAAGGAAGTAAAGTCCCTGACACCTTGAGTATATGGACTGTGATTGTTCTTGGCTAATGCCAGCCTTGCACCATCATACTATAGCTGGAGGTGATTTGGCTACGGTGCCACTGCCATTGCCACTCGCAGCCATTGGCCTGGGCAGTCCTAAGCATTTTCATCTATTGCTCTTAATTAGGGTCCCTTGTGTGTTCAATAGGAACTGCCGTCCGACTGCCTGTCCTCACTGAGTTCTTTTGCATTGTTGCCACAGAATATGGCCAAGGCTCAAGTTCTTTGGACTCACCCTGTTTGAACCGCAGGCTTAGATGTGGCAAAGTGGTGAGCAAGCTCTGAAGCTAAGATTTGGACCCAACGACTGCACCCAGACAAGCAGGGGTGTGCAGCTTGTGGTGCCTCAAACCACACACGGGGAACATTAAAATGTGCCCTGCACTGCAGATTTGCAATGCAGGGCCAAAATTTGCTACTGGGAAACCCTGGTAGCAAAAAAAAGCCAGAAAAAAATGTGGTGCAGTGCATGTAACAGGAGCGTGCGCTGGCAGACACAGAGGTCCTCCTAGCCAAAGCGTCTCCACACCTTCAGTTGTGTCTTGGCTTCTCCAGCACTCTGGGAGCCAGAAGGAATTGGGCAAGGGCAGTTTACCCAAAGCGGGACAATTTGTCCCTCAACATGTGCAGGGGTGTGCACGGCGGCAAAAAGTAGCGGCACAAATTTGTGCTGCTACTATTTTTGCCACTGTACATGTGCACCCACATGTCCCATGCAGCCAACATATCAGCTGTGCAGCAATGCCGGAGTGCCTTCTTTAGTAGGATTTTCAAGGCACCCTTTTTCACTTGAACTTTACTGAGAGCTGGGTGCCCAATTCTCCTGGGCCCTTTTGAACATGCTTGTCTGCTTTTTGTCCCCAAATCTTTAGACTAACCAGTATGAATGAATACACCCTGTGCTGACAGACCACTCATGCCCTGTTCTGAGGGATGTACAGGTCATGTCTTTACAGCAGGTCAGCACAGGAATTTCAGCCTCTATGAGCAGTGTTACGCAAAGGAAATTCCTCTCCCTCATTAAGCTGCTTTGGATAATGAATCAGCATTAGGGCTTGAAAAGAAATGTCTCAGGCTGGCAGCTGCTTTCATAACCATGATCAGTTTTTGGACCAGTTCCTTGATCTGATTGTCTCTCTGATCAGTGTTAGAAAAGCTCATGCACAGGACTCTCTTCCTGACCCAGAATGACCCTGGCATGGTGTCCCTCGCAGAACACATTAGCATAGCCACTGGGAAATGTGCACTCATTACTGCAGCAGTAGTTGTCACTGAGGTCGACCCAGTCTTTTACTAGCAGTTCTATTCAGGGCCCAGTTTAGCCACTAAGGCAGCAATGATGCTCTCTTTGCCTTTGGCTTTTCCTGAAGTAGTCCCTAGGGCTAAGTACAGACTGTCAAAAAGCCCAAAGCTGAATTGATTCAATCTTTGCAGGTTAGTCTAAGCTGTGTAGATTAAACTGATAAGGAAGTGAACAGACATTCACTTTTGATTCCATAAATGCAGCCACATGCCTACAATGGCCCAGGCCAGAAGCTGGGGGGTGCTAGACCACACTTCCCTGCTCAGCTGGAGCAGACAGCTTGGGCCAAGGCTAACCCACCCACCCTGTGAGGGGAAGTTTGTGGGGGAAATGCAAAGCATCCTGATACTACATCCATCCAAGTTTATCTTAAACTGGGTTTGGCCATTTAAAAAGTGGTTTATGTGCACTCAATTTAAGGGCTCGGAACAGACATTCAAAAAGCCTGAGCCTGAATTGATTCAATCTTTGCAGGTTAGTTTAACCTGGCTAGGCTAAATCAGGTTTGTAACTGGACAGACATCCCAGACATGCAGGCACATGCCGGCACTGGCTCAGGCTAGAAGCCAGGAGGAGCCAGAGGAGCCCTCCCTTCCCTTCCACAGAGCTGAGCTGAGGCAAGGTCAGGCCCTGGCAGGATGCTATGATTAGGGAG
>NW_017729013.1:3489344-3502015 GCF_001723915.1 Gavialis gangeticus | reverse complement strand
GGAGGGGAGGAGCCAGCCCTGCTGTGGATCAGAGAGCCCCACCCAGCCCAGAGAGCATGCCGGGATGCTGGGGGTGTCTGATTTAATTTAAATCACTGAGGGGTCTGGGGCAGACATTGCATAAACTGGCTTGAGGCAAATCAGTTAAGTCTGATACTACATTCAACCAGGTGTATCTCAAACCAGTTTCAGCCATTTTCAAACTGGTTTATGTGCACCCAGCATCTGTTCTGTTACAGGTTTAAGCCAGTTTATGATCACTTAAACCGGTGTATGTGTAATGTCCATCCCTAGCCCTGTTGTATTACAGATTTGAACTGATTTCTGGTCACTTATCCAGTTTACGTGTAATTTCTGTCCCTAGCCCAGAGGTGCAGGGATGCAGAACTGTCACTGTTGTGTCTCTTTTCCACTCAGGCTTTTTTGCTCCCTCTGCTGGCCTACCAACATCTTCCCCCTAATGTAGCACCATTCCCATAATAGTGATATTCCACAGAGAGGCTGTAGCAATGGAGGGTGGCCTTTATGGCAGTCTGGCCCTTTGTTCCTAGAGGCAGCTCTTCTGATACATTCTGTTGCCAAATATGCAAAATCTGGCCAGTATGCAAAGGTGAGAGCTGCAGTGAAGTTGACAGTGGGCTAGTTCGTGTGCCTGCATTTCAATGGCAAATGAAGTGGATCATACCTGCATGCAAATCCAACTCCGCTGACATGTACACACCTAAATATGAGTGGGTACAATTTATAAACCTATGTACTGCAGAGGAGCCCAAAGTACAGCCTGTGACTGTCCGTGTAAAATGTCATTACACTGAGCTGCTAGTCAGATTTTCAGACAAGGATTCAAGGGCTCAGTACCTACAACCAAAATCTAATCAAGAACTCATCTGCCTTGCAAGCGCCAAAATAAGTGGCCACATTTCAGAAGAGCCTGGCAGCACAGGGGCTCAGCTCTTGTCATAAAGGAAGGCATACGCGCTGCCTTCTGAGCATCTGTCCCCAGCTGCAGTTGTAGAAAGTAACCAAAAACATGGGTTTGAGCCTCTTTAGAAAGTCTGCACCCCCACCCACCCCCCATCATTATCTAACAGGTAATGTTGTGACAATAAATAGTTTTAGTCTGCACATTCTCCAGCACTAGTTACTGAAGGAGTGCAACAGTTGCCTCTATGGAGTCAGGATGTCAAAAAGAATATCACACTGGGAACGTTCATGAAGAACATTACCCTGACTATCTGCCTTTTTTTTTTTCCACTTGATATAGCACTATAGCACTATTGCAGAGGAAACGTGTTCTCTGGCTGCAGTTGTCAGTTCCAGCCTCGAGAAGGGACACTTGCTCTGGGATTTCTTTTATTCCATTTAGGTAACTATTACCAGTTTTCAAAAATTGTGGTGTTGAAATTACTCACTCCCCGAGGCTCTCTGACAAATGAGATCAAAAGTCCAGTGACTGCATGTCTACGCTAGGCTTTTCAGTTCAATTACATACAGCCATGTTCAACGGGTAACACTGCTATCAGTTCAAATAGTGTCTTTTGCAAGTGGGAAAGGCAGCAAATTAAAGTCTATTTCATGTCAACATCCACATGTTCTCGAAGGATGAAAAGGGAAATTTCCCAGGGAGGAAAGATGAACAGTTAACAGAAGTTCAAGTGACTCCACAAAAAAACAATTATATTGGTTTAAAGGGGGGAGGCTACCTTTACTGTTTGTGAATATGCATCAGCTAATCCTTTCTAACCAGGATCTGTCCATTCCTATCCCACCGTAAAAGAAGCTAAACTGCAGTAACTTAATCTTGTTTCATTCAAGGGTAAATTGTCCCAGATTCGCTTCACTTCACAGGATAGGGGTGGATAGATTGAACAGTTACCATCTTAAATGTACAGTTATGATTACAAATCTGTTCCCTTTCCTTGAAACTGTGTGATTTAATTGCTCTTTTTCTGAAATCGGCAGCAAAAACTCCTTAAAACAGATTTTTTTTTGTCACCAAGAGATTAGAAGGGAGTTTAACTAAATTTGTTAATGACTGTGAAGTATTCATTTAATAGAGAAATGCTTAGAAAAGCCCATATGGAAATGAACACAGAGCAGGGTGCATATGATGTGTAGTAGAAAAGACAGGAGCCACAAGAGTGATGAGAATATAACAAACTTTCAAAAGAAGCTCTGAGCTATGGCCATCCAGAGAACTGAATGGGACAAAGGTCATCTAGAGAAATAGTATGTGACTTTGTTCGTGAAGACCGAATCATGGTGCACACTCACAAATATTTGGTACTGGGCAGCGTTCATTATTATTCCTAACTTCTGATTACTTGACGGTAGGTGTGGGCCTGTGGGAAACGTAACACAGAGTGATTTATCCCAAATGTTACTCCATAATAAATTTAGCGGGGAGAGCCCCAGAGAGTGGCCTGCTGGAGGTGCTATTGCAGCACCTGGCCATTAGGTGGCAGGGGAGCCAGTTAACATTGAGCAGCTGGCTATCCCAGGATGCACCTCACCAGCGTGCAGACGCACTACACGTTCCACCTACATCTTCACAGAATAAAGTTACTACACATTTTCCAAGGGGTGACTTTACCCCGGATTCGAGTAATTTACTACACAGCAGGGTTGTGCCGCGTGTACCAGCACCACTTTTACTACGTAGTGAATTCAGTTTACTGTGTTGTAAATGCATTGTGCCTGTATCCTTCAAAACCTTGCACCTTTCAAAGCTTTAACGTCCTTGGACTCTGTGGGTGCATTCGCACGCTTGTCATAAAACTATATGGTGTTTTGGTGGAAAGTACAAAAAGAGTACAAAAATTCTGAGAATACCCTTAAAAATACAAGGGAGGCTCTTCAACTGGTTAAATCAGCATTGTTCCAGTGAAGCTAATAGTTATGCTGATTTACACTGGCTAAGCAGCTATCCTTGTCCTCGCCGCTGTTAAGTACAAGTGAAGAATAAAGATGTACTGAAATGAAAATTGTGAGATTTCTTTCTTATACCAGTGAAATGAAAATGCTACCTTTCAGTGTAGAGGTTTACAGCCATGTGTGTGGTTTAGCTTGGTTTGATATACGGCCTTATAAATCACCTTGGAATCCAGCCTCCAGATATTCTAGATGAGCCAAATTAAATGTTAACACAGCGAGTTCTTTTTTTTACATGATTCCCTTTCACGGTTTGCCGCTGAGGTGTAGAAGTACATTCAGCCGTATGAGAAAAAGATCCATCTCTCAGCATCAACAGATTAAGGGAATAGAGAGAGATAACTTTTGGCAAATCTTAAAGGATTTGAAAATCCCTCTCCTGCTATTTCTAGAAAGCAGTCAATGACAGGCCAGGATTATCTTCATTAACAGCATAAGAATTGCTGGCCTCCAGATCTGTCTTAGAGCTGAAGAGCGGTATTCCATGGTTGAGCTTCCACATCTCAAATAATAATACCCTGTAAGAATCAAAAAACTCTTGTGCCATTCATAAAATCACACTCTGGTTGTGTGTAATGGAGCTTGGCAATATAATATTCGGGAAAGAAGAGTAACCTTTTCACTTCTCTGCAGTCTTCACCGAGACTGACATATTTCTGATTAACGAATGCTTTGCGACTGCAAAGTTCTTTAAGTTACAGCTTTGCCTGTATTAATCAAGTCACTGGTTTTACAGAGGGCTTTGGTGGATGCATAGTTTCTGACTTCTGAGGCACCTGAGCCCATGTTGTAGATCCCCCCCTTTTTAAATAAAGGGCAATGAGTCTTGGTAGATAGGTTGCTTCATCAGAATGGGGGAACATCCCGGCAGATCAGGCCAGTGACCCAGCTTGTTCAGTGTCTTGCGTCTGTCAATAGTCAGTAGCAACAGCTTTAGAGGACAGCACAGAAAGTTATTCACCATGTGGAACTGTGTGTCCACTAGGGAAAATGTCTTTATTCCCCCACTCATCCCATCCCTAGTCAGAGGTTGGTTTAAACTGTGAAGCATGAGGATTTGGATCTCTTCCAAGGTTCCTGCTAATGTTTAAATGATTTTCTATTATAACTTTGGATACTCCTTTGACTTTTACTAAGTTCTCAGCCTTGGTGGTATGTTATGGTCATGAGCTCCATAGGCCTCAAGTGTTTCTAATCATCAATTTTAAGTTGGCCATCTTTCCATTTTATCAGCAATGGAGCTGAGTAAATACAATAGGGAAAAATTAAAGATAGATAGATGTATATGTATATGTATATGTATGTATATATGTGTGTGTGTGTGTGTATATAAACACTTTATTTTGTTAATGCTAATTCCTTCTGGGTTTTGTTTCTTGATGGGGGCAGAGGGAAATCACCCGTGTGGAGAGAGCAGACGCCACTGGAAGGTCTTGAACATTTGTTACACCTCACGTGGGGACCATGGTGAGGTGTTTGGATCAGGCAGCAGATGTCATTGGCTCTGAACTGTTATTTATACAAGATTATAAATCAGTCTTCTCTTCTTCACCTACCAAAATGACCAGCACTCCATCGATCCTCACATATCTCAGCCACAGGAATTATGGAGAGCTGGGCCCATGCGCATGAAGAGGGTCTAATTAACAGTCTACACTCCAAGAGTTTGCTATTTTCAGTGCATTTTTTATCCTCCTGCCAAGCTGTGCTAATGTTAGCAGCATGCATCAAGTGGAGTTTCAAATTGAGTGTCTTTAAAAAACATTTTTTAAGTCCCTGAACAAAATGTAACCAGTTCCCTAAAGGCCTGTATAAAAAGCTGACAACTGCTGTCAATTTTAAATGGCCTTTTGAGTTTTGCATGTTGTTATTTTTAAAAATGGGTGCGCCAATGTTTTTTTCTGCCAAACTATCCTTAGCAAAAATCTACAACGGGAGTCTTAATTTTGATGCAACAGTCTTTATTCTGTCATAGGTCTTGGCATCCTTCTTCGTCACCATTGGTGTTATCATCATCATGCCCTAGGTTCATAGAACGTACCAAGGCCCAGTTCAAATGAATGAAAATGGAGGAGCAAAGAAGGGGAGGATCTTGGCTTAGTCTTCTCACAAACAAGAGAGTTAGGGAAAGGAATACAATTTGAAACAAAAGTGCTGCAAACTGCTTTATGCAGCTGTATGGCTTTGCATTTAAGAGCAAGAAATCAGATTCTGAATTCACTGAAGTCAGTAGTGAGTTCAGTGAGACCATGATTTGACCTAATATTAACACTTCTGCAAACTTATATAGTACTGCTCATCTTCAAAATCCTGTTTGGAATTTAATTAATCCTAGCAAGTTCACTATGGTTTGGTCTATACCAGTGGTGGTGTTCAACCTCTTCATCCAGCAGGCTGTGGGTAGTGCCCAGGCGCTCCACAGGCCAGACCCAGCCAGTGGACCCAATCCAGTGCCCAGGACAGGTACAGGGGGTGGTCCGGTCCTGTTCCAGCCATGGGAGAGAAGGGGGTATGGTTTGGCCCCAACTTGGCCAGGTAGACAGTGTTGCCCAAGCCTGCAGGAGGAAGGGGGTGTGATCCAGCCCCTACTTGGCCAGGTAGAGGTAAGGGGGCATGGCCTGGATCCATGGGGGTGGAGAGGAGAAGGGGACATGGGCTGGCCCCAAACCAAATGTGCAAAGGGCCCAGCCCCAACCTGTTCCTGGAAGGAGAGGGTCATGGCCCAGTTGAGACCCATCACATGTGGCTTGACATGTGGCAGCAGGGAGGGGTTATTAGCAACCACTGCTTCCCTGCCACCAAATTTCCTGGCCTGTGAGGAGCCCTGTGGGCTGGATCCAGAGGCTTTGCAGGCAAAAGGTTGAGTATCCCTGGTCTATAATCATGTTTTTCTAGTGTAGCTATATTGCTTGGGGAGTGTGGCAGGGCACTGTTAGTGCCTGCCACTTTAAGGGCCTGGAGCTGGCAGCCACCAGGTGCCTGATGAGGGCATCCATTTTGAACTGAGGGCTGCCCGTATAAATGGGGCAGTTCAGTTGCAAGAGGCCAAGCAACAACATTGCCTGGCAGGAGGGCTGCTGATATCATCTGGAGGTAAGGGAGAAGCTGTAGGGGATGGATAGGAGGCTCCTGGTCCTGGGTACGACCTAAAACTGCACCCTGCTGGGGGTGGATGGCCTGGTGGGGCTCTCAGTGGCACAGGCGCCCCCAGGAAATACCAGGCCAGTTACTACCCTGGTGAAAGGCGGGTCGGGGAGCCTTAACCCCTAGCCCCCACAACTGGGTGGGTTACCTCTTTGTTTGGAGGGCCCATAGGGTGGACCCTTGGAGAGTGAGGAAAGTGCCATAGACTCAGGCCTGTCTGAACTCCCCCTGACTGGTCCATGCTGGGGCCAGGACCAGAAGGGTCGAAGGGCCAGGGGGCCACTGCGAAGAACGCCCAAAAGCTGAGGGCCCAGGGTCCCGACTGGCCTGGAGGTGGGCCAGGGCTACAGAGCTGATGGTCCCCATGGGGGGATCACACCCAAAGGGGGATCAGTTCAGGGAGCTACGTTGCCTGGTATAACGGCAGAAGAGTCCGCCTGAGAGGAGGAATCCAGGTGGGGTTCAATAGTAGGATTCTGGGCCCAGCGAGGGGCCAGTGATAGTGAGAACAGCGTGGTGCCATCTGCGAGGCTTGGGCTGCGGTGTAGGGGAGGAAAGGAGCCGCAGATAGTGTCCCCTGGCATTGGGGCATGAAATGGGCAGCCTCCCGCTTAATTAACATCTATTAATTAATTATAACAACAAGGTGTGGAGGGCGAGAACACAGGTAGTTAATCCAGGACCAGGTGGGTGGGCCACAGCGAAATCAGCCCTGAGCAGGCCCCCTGTTACAGGGAGGTAGGGGTGTTTTTTGGCAAAACAATTAAACTGGTCAAAACCCTAGTGTAGATATATTCTGACTAGTATAAAGGCAATTTGAACTGGTCAAATTATTTCCCTTCCCATATGGAAGCAAAAGCACACCCAGACAGAGAGGGAAGGGGCACACACCAATTTACCTAGTATAATTAAAGCAGTACCGATTTCTAGTGCACATAGTTCCCAGGAGGGAGCTAAATAACATTATTCCCATGTTATATTTGGGGAAACTGAGGCCCACAGTGACTTTAAGGTCACATAATGAATCGGTGTTGGAATCAAGGCTTGAACCAAAGCGTTTCATACCCCTCCCACCCTACCCTTTTGCCACTAACACGCAAATCAGTGACATTTCTCATGTGAAGGGCAAATAAATAGAAGAGAATTACATGGAGATGAGAGTTAGGGAGGTGTGGAGAGAAAAGGATTTGGTAGGTGAACTTTTGTTTAAAGACTCACTGGACACGGTTGCTTTCTTGATGGAATTATACTTCATTACTGATGCTTCACAGCCTCAATTTTCATATTTATTTGTGACTCCTCTTTTTTAAAAAAAACCCAACCTAGACGCTTTTTGATGTGAGTGCCATGCTGTGTAAAGAACTATTGATTAGAGTTTCTAATTTCATGCCATTACAGCATGACCATTGGGGAATGAAATGTATTTTATTTTTTCCTCCCATCCCAATGATGCTTGATACACAGTCATCGCACAGGCTTTCATGAGCCTGAGCTTTCCAGACAAAGATCTCTGCTGGCTCAGCCAAAGGTCTTGATCTAGGCCAACATGTTTTTGCTGGAGTAGGGCCACAGTTGTCTGTGTGGTAAGATTTCTCAAAGTCACTGCCAAATTTTAGGTGCCTCAACTTTTGGCTGTCCAACTTTTATAACACCTTTAAATAGGTCTGATTTTTCAGGGCACTTCCTATAAGATACCATTTGCAACCTTCAAGGTATCTTAGGTTGGGGACTGGGGGAGCACCCAATATTACTAGAGTTTTAATGACCACATTCTGCTGTACAAGAGCACACACTGCTCCCACCACCTGAGGGCCAAGAAGGGACTGATATAAGCCTGGGAAAGCCAGAGGTAGACCTATGGAGTCTTACAGCTTTGTTATAAAGAAGCTTTGCTCTCAGAGCACTAGAGTTGGCATGTTCTTCAGAGCTCAATAAAATGGGACATGGGGCACAAAGGGCTTTCTCCAGATAAATGACTGAGCTGAGGTCTTCATTGATCTCTCTTCCCCTGCTTTTTCTTTCTCCCTTTCTCACACACCCCACCCCCAAATCCCTTTGCTTTCTCTAAACTGGCCTGCAACAGTCCCTAAGGGGATTCCTTTCACTGTCACTAAGGCTTTTTCTTCACTGCATTAAAAAAAAGCAGCATTTTTTTTTTACCCCAGGGTTCATAAAGTATTGGAGAAAAACACACAAGGAAGACAAGACACTTTAGTTTTGCCATGAGGCGAACCCATGGAAGTAAACCCATATCGCTACATGAGCTTGGCCTCAGCTTGTTTATCTCATAGCAAGACTGAAGTGCCTTGTCTTTGCTGTTTCTATTTCAGAATAGCTGATGAGTGCTTAAAAACACAGTAGTAAAGTCATGTTCAAAAGAAAGGAGCAGTTACATTCAGGGACGTGTTGCATGGATTTGGTCAAGGGAGGAGCCTTTCCAAGAGAATTCATCCACTTAACTTGAAGACCCTATGGATAACTAACAAAAGGGGTGCTATGGAAAGGAGTTGTGATGCTATAGCATCAGCATCATGGAAGATACTCTTGGGTCACTGAAGAAATAACTGAAGTAACTGCTATCACTGCATGAGTGGTGTAGTCTGGATCCTGATCTTTGAAAAGTCTGGGAAAATATTTCCTCTTCCTAATATGCAACACGGCTGTTAGCAACATCACCAAATTGCAAAATGAAAAGGTTATGGCCAAGATCCTTGTTATTGTGCATATATTTTCCCCTCTGCTATATTTACTACTCTCCAGAAACTTGAAACTAAAGTCTGTCTCCGTGACAGTTGTGGTATCCTCCCTTATACTTGGGCACCAGATCAATAATAGAGCTTGGCTCAGAGTCCTGAGTTTATCTTTGCTAATGTGAGAGAGTCACAGTCCCTTAAAAATATCCTTGGTGGCCCCATGGGCTTTTGAGGGTTTGCTGACATTTATTTATATTTCTAAAGAGCATTGAAGAATGCACAGTTGAGGGAAAAATATGTAAGGATGACACAGACTTGACAATCAGCAAAGGGAAAAGGTAGTTCAAATTTGGGATCCAGTGATCTTGATGGTGTCTGTATCCCACCTGCCCTTCCAGACATATTGGCTGGCTTTTACTGGAAGTCACTGTGCCTTTTTCAAGATATGAAATGAACTTCTTCAGGTTTAGCCTTAAGTAAACGATTGTCCCGCTCATAAAACATCTTGAAGTGCAGCACTGTTTACAGACTTTATTTGTCTTGTGCCTTGTGCTCTCTCAGATCAGAGGCTGATTTTATTACCTGACTATAACCAACTTTGCACAATGTCACCCTAGAAATTGGATCACAAATGCCATGTAAATGTTTATTGTAATGAGGAAATACACTACCCGCAGAAAGAAGCATGGCATTACATGGCAATTTAGTAGAAATATATATTTAAAGCAGCTGAGGGGTGATGTCTCAAGCATACACAGCTTTATATTTTCTCTTGATTGCACTTCTTTTTCCTCATAGCAAAATTCAGAGGACAAATCCTTGCCTCTTACTATATCCCTTCTGCACCAGCCTGCTGGCACAAAAATGCTGTCACGCTGCCCTATGCAGGTAGCTAAGAATTTCCCAATGCCCAAGGCAGGCTAAGGGCAAGAGGAAGCCTGAGCTCTGGTGCTCACTGGCCTGGGCAAGCAGTTATGAGCAAGTGTAAATTAGAGCTGTAATTTAGATCACAGAGAGAAAGAGAAAGCGCCCAAAGCGACAACTGCCTTGGTTCCTACCCAGAATGGAGCTTGGTTAGATTTCAGGATCAGAACCAAGCCACTGATGCTCCAAGGAAGATGTTATAAATAGTGCTTTAAGCTGCTATAAGGGTGCATGGGCTGCCGTGCGTGATATCTTGCATACTAATACTTCAGAAGACCCTCTTTCATACGGAATTGCCCGTGTCGCCAAACGTGTGAAGCGTCCATTGGACAAGGCTGCATTTTGCAAATACATGCTCCGTTCTAAACGCCTTGAAACGGTCGATGCTGCGTGCTTTCCTCCAGCTGACAGTAGGAGTAATTGCTGAGCACAGGATCAGACTGTCTCAAATGTTTCAGCTCTGTTTTCTTGGTCCATATTTATTTGCCGCCAAGTGAACAGACAAAGATGTCCTTGGTCTGTGACCAAACAAAAAAGCATGGTTTTTCTTGGCTTATCAGTACACAGTAAGGTAGACTCTACTCGGTCTCTAAAAAAAGCTAGAGGACTGAAAACTTCAGCTGGAAAATGTTGCTTTTCTTTTATTTTCATCCTCCAGTTGCTCTGAATCTCTGCTGGCATTTTACTGAAAATCTAAAATAAAAAGGTGGCTGAGTAAATGAAACCTTTCTTCCAGGAGATGCTACGAAGTTTCTGTTCTTATTATTCTTTGGCTTATCTTGGAACCTAAAGAGTAGGGCCTTGTTTTGCTAGGTGTTTGTCACAGGGCAGCCTGTCCCTTTGTGAGAGGGCCCAGCTGCAGGGTGTTTGGATAAGCAGGGAGTGTCCCCCTCAGAGCTTTAAAAAGCTCCCTGAAGAGAAAGCAGGGGAGCAGAATAGCTTGCTATAACAAGAAGCCACGCTGCTGTACTGGGACCAGAGCCAAAGGACTCTCCTCCTGGTGCCTGGGACACGGCACGAGAGCTCGGTTTTGTTTGCTTGCTTGCTTGCTTATTGCTCCAAGACTGGCTGAGGGGCTTCTCAAGGAGTAAAACCCACGCGTAGACTCCAGCAGGCTAGGCAACCCATTTACGGGCCGTTCATACAGAGTGCCAGAGAGGGTGAATCACTTCCCCAAAAGCACTCCTAGTTGAAGTCGACAAGGAAGAGGAATGGGAGGGCTGGGCAAACAGACCCAAAGAGGTAACGTGTCATGCAGCACGTGAGTGGCAGCCCTAGGAGTAAAATGCAGGTCTTCTGAATCATAGGCTAATATCTGCTCCATTAGACCACGCTGTTTTAATTTTCTGTTTTGTAATGCCTGTTCTCAAGGAAATTGGACCCGCGGCTCTGGCCTCCAACCAGGGAAAACTCTCACTGAAGCCTGTAGAAGTTTTGGCTGATCGAGGTGTTCAGAAATTGGCCCTGTATTTGTGTGATTGAATCAGCCTGGCATTTCTGCTGGCAATCTGCAGCCGTCATGCATGACTGATATGGATGTTTCCTCTTGTCAATTACTCGTTGTTCTGAGTCAGCAACATCTCAATTAACTGTGGGATACAAAAGACCGTGATCCGTTCAGCCTGGCCATTTCGCACCTTGGTTTGTATCTTGTTCTCCGTCATGTTTTAACATACAGGATTTCTTCATGTCAGACTGGTCGAAGATAATGCAGGTTGTCTGCTAACTATTATGTTTGCCCATTAACAGGCTTGTTCAGCCTCTCTGCATTTTCCTGTGTGGCACGATTCGGTGCAATACAATGGAAAGCAATATCCACTGTAACATAATGTGACATCTGAAACCTCAAAGGAGATGCCTGCATATGTTGACTGTACTGTTGATACACATCATTTGCACCTGCTGTGAATTGAGAAAGAAAAGGTGTGATCTGCCGCTTTGGTGGATTTCTTTCAGTGTAATTGTTTTGGTAGGAAGGCAGAAACTCAAAGTGCAGTCTTTTGTGTATTAGTGAATTGTGATTTCTCAGACTTCAAGACAGGAGGGAGCAGCTCTTATGACCCTTAGAAGAAATGGACTGGGCTAGGCAGGGCAAGGGGGAATGGAAACCATTGATCTGCCAGGGATCATGAACATAAACGAGCTAATAGCCAGATTTTTTAACACTGTGTTTACGCTAAACAAATCGATTGCTTCAGGTAGCAGTAGTAAGTGATATGGAAAAATGTTCTAATATACACCAGTTGAATCCTATTGGGCTGAATTCCTGTAGTTGAATCGTATTGGGCTAACTGCACCTTGTCATGTATCAACAGACGCATCACGAGCAGGTCCAAGGAGGTGATCCTCCCCCTCTACGCGGCCCTGGTCAGGCTGCAGCTGGAGTACTGCATCCAGTTCTGGGCGCCGCACTTCAGGAGGGACGTGGACAGCATCGAGAGGGTCCAGAGGAGGGCCACTCGCATGGTCAGGGGACAGCAGGGCAGGCCCTACAATGAGAGACTGCGGGACCTGAACCTGTTCAGCCTCCACAAGAGAAGGCTGAGGGGGGATCTAGTGGCCATCTATAAACTGACTGGGGGGACCAGAGGGGAATGGGTGAGACCCTGTTCACCCGAGCACCTCCCGGCGTAACAAGGAATAATGGCCACAAGTTAATAGAGAATAGATTCAGACTAGACATCAGGAGGCGCTACTTCACGGTCAGGGCGGCTAGGATCTGGAACCAACTTCCAAGGGAAGCGGTGCTCGCTCCTACCCTGGGGGTCTTTCAAAGGAGGCTTGATAATTACCTACCTGGGGTCATATGAGCTTAAACTTACCAGGGGTCATATGAGCCCAGGATTCATTCCTGCCATGGCAGGGGGTTGGACTTGATGATCTGCTCAGGTCCCTTGCGACCTTACATATATGAACCTATGAATTCCTCCCTTGTTAAAGCAGGTTATCAGTATTATTATATATTTGTACCTAGAAGAC
>NW_017729013.1:3463155-3484344 GCF_001723915.1 Gavialis gangeticus | reverse complement strand
AAGGAGGCTTGATAATTACCTACCTGGGGTCATATGAGCTTAAACTTACCAGGGGTCATATGAGCCCAGGATTCATTCCTGCCATGGCAGGGGGTTGGACTTGATGATCTGCTCAGGTCCCTTGCGACCTTACATCTATGAACCTATGAATTCCTCCCTTGTTAAAGCAGGTTATCAGTATTATTATATATTTGTACCTAGAAGACACCTGGACCAGCCATGAAACAGGATCCAAATGCACTAGGTGCTATACAAACACAGAGCAGGTAGTTGGGCCTTGTCCCAAAGGGATTTCGGTCCTAGTAGATGCAACTCGACTCACACAAGCTGCACCCACTTAAATCAGCCCTCAGTTAAATTCTACAAGTGCCATTAACTACAATGATGCCCTTAAGCAAGAGACAGCATTTGATACTTTATCACTGGGATTTTTTGCGGTGACTTTTTATCCCCACCTGGAGTGAATAAACTATTACAAGTTTCATCCAATTATGTTAAGTGCAGTTGGACATACTGTGCTTAACGCAATCTCTTTTCAGTAGGAGAGAGGAGCACTTCTTTATCAGCACTAGGCTACATCATTCATTAAGACATCGTTTGCCTCTCGTCAGTGGAGCAGAAGCAGCAAATCTATAGGATGTCATAATAAGGTGTGATAATGGAAGATAGGCAGAAAAGGATTAACAAAGGGGTCCTCTCCACATTATACTTTCCTCTCACTACTTCTCTCAGTCCCTGCCTTTCATGATCTCCTAGGGGTACATTTTAAAGATGTACGTGGAAGTTAGGGACACAAATCCAATTAACTGCAAACGTGGTTTGTGCCTAGAATTGCCATGCACCAATTTTTTTTTTAAATGTCCATATGAGCTCTGCAGACAATAGGAAAGGAAAATGTTAGGGATATGATGCCATAAATAACAGCATGACTGTCCACATTCCAGTCTCTGTCTGGCACAGAAAAGTCTCTGCTCAGCTGGAAAACAGCTCACTGAAAGCCTTTGCCCTTGTGGTCCAGTTCACCATAGGTTAATAGGAAAGTAAGGCTGGAAGGGAACTCATGAGGTTGTATAATCCAACCCCCTGCTCCGGATCATCCCTGACTAAACTATCCCAGCTCAGTGCCCATCTTATCTTGGTTCTGTTTCTGGCACGTGCAACTATGGGAGTAAGGACTTCTTTGTGTCCCCTGCTTACCTGGTCCTTGGTGCTAGGCCTGCAGGGGTTAGAAGTTATATATGCACACAAGCATTCGCAATGAGCCTTTTCCCACTCCCTCCTTTTCACAAGAAAAGTGCAGTCAGAGATGTATTGAGTAGTTGGCACTGGCATGGGCAAGGGGAAGCAAGGGAGGAAGTGTGACTCTGGGATGTCCTGCAGCTTCTCCTGATGTTACTCCCGGTGCAGAGCAAGGCCTTGAGTCAAGATCTAGGCTCCTGACATCAGCAGGATTTCCCCCACAGTAAAATATGACTAACTGTGAGCAAAGATGTTTGTCGTGCCTTAAACATGGTGCATGCAAGGAAAGCCATTTGAGTAGGAATGTGCGTGTGTAAATTGATATATACTCTTAAATCAACAAAATTTAGATGCCCTTATACCAATATTAAGATGCCTCACACTAACATAACTTATTATGCCAGATCCAGTCCTTGGCACTGTGTCACCCAGCTCACAGAGCTCTTCGAAGGCCGGAAATTTGGGGGTAGGGCAGGCGTGGGCAATGTGGGCAGCTGTGCTGGTATAAGCACCATTATATCCACCTAAAAAGGGAAGGGATTGTACCAATTGAACACTCACATAGTTCTAAAGGGACAACTTTTATGTGTAGACAAAATCATACATGGGTCATGGATCCACAGTCCATTGAATTATTGGAAGGGCTTCATCTACATTAGAAACAATTCACCTAAGTAACATGAACTGTACATTACCAGCAAACCTTCCTAAATTATATGCAAATTATGCTGGCAAAAATATCACTTTATGTTTTTTTTTATCAGCAATGTGTTTTTAAAAGTTATCAAGCAAATTAGAAGTTACATTTTTTTCTTTTTTTGTTTGCAAGTATAATTGCATCTACATTCAGGGCTTTGCCAGTATAAAATGCCATAAAAATTCAGACCCCTAAGTGACATGACTATAATGGCATAAGTTTCTAGCATAAATCTGGCCAGAGGCTCTCAAGTACTTTAGTGGGTTTGGGATAAAACCTACAATGCTAAAAGACAGCCTCCTGTCTGCAGGCTTAAAAGAGGATTGAACCAATTGTGCTCTTTTGATTTTGAAAACCAGACCCAAGTTTGACAGCGCAAAGACTGCAGTAAGAGGACTTTTCTTTCCAGGTCTCTATTGCTGTCAGTCTGTGCATAACTGAGCCATACAGGCAAGAACAAAGTAGGGCAGGCAGGCTGGTCTCTCCAACCCGCTGGATTCCTGCCAGTTTGGCAGGAGTGTGGACTAGTGTGAAGCACTGCACGTTCTGTGTGCTAATAGGCAAAAGCATGTGTGGTAATTTGCTTGAACATATGCAGTAATAATGTTAATTTATGTCTTTTGCAAATTATTACCAATGCAGAGTTTTTTTTCCCTGCCTGGGCATGTTGAAGACATAAATTCATACAGAAAGTTTGATGCATTCCTCATGCCACGCTCACCCTGCCTGATTTCTTCCTCTCAGCTTACTCAGGAGTAATAGAATATCAGTAAATCTAGAGAGACAGACAGACGAAGTATCCTTCAATAGAGAGCCTTCAGTGATGAGATTTGTCTATTGCTGTTCTCTACAGAAGCATCATTTGCATTTGGTTATGTGGAGCAGGATACGTATCCTATGTTCAGTGGTGCTGTTGTAGTCTGTACAGAGAGAGAGGAGGACCATATGGGTCAAAGTCCCATCTGATGTAAATAGGCGCAGCACTGTTGAAATTAATGTGGCTACAACCCTTTAAGCCAGCTGAGGATCTGACTTTGCAGCTTTACTGTATCAATTCAGGAAATATAGGCAGCATGTGCTTAACATCAGTTCATTTCAATGGGGCTTAAGGACTTAAATCAGGTAATGAGCTAGGTACCTACCAAAGTAAATAACCTTCCAGAAAAACATCTGAACCCAGACAAAGCAGCACAAGAAAGCAATTCAGCTGAAACAATGTCAGAAAAGAAAATTCCTCTCCAGAATGATCCTTTCCCTTCCTCTCCATTGTTGCATTCCTGGGTGCTGGCCTCCAGCCCAGAGGTGGCTGCATTTCTCCAGTTAAAATGTGTGTAATGAAGGCTTGAGAGGTTTGAGAAGGTGTAATGAAGGCTTGAAGGCCAATCTGGAGACATGCGAGGACTGTGGAAGAATGGAGATCCAACCCAATTCTTTGCTGGTATAAATCAAAGACCTTTTGCCAGTGGCACAAATTAGTGCCACTTGTGCTGACTGCGGATCATAGCTCCCAGAAGACTTTCCCATCTTTACTGCACCTGGGAGGTTGTAAAATCTGCCCCTGTAAGTACATTAGAGACCTCTATTATTATATCGGTGAAGAAAAGCACATTCTGCTCCCTGGGCCTATAGAACGAATGAGAATTAAATGCTAAATCATACCGACAAAATTCCATATCTGAGCCTTTCATTACGCTGAAGAGTTCCTCCATGGCTTGTACTGCGCTGTACAATGTAATATTGGAAGTCATTATTATTGCAAAGAACCGTTAATTCAATAAGGTTTCTATCTTACATGAATAACATCCATACAATATTAATGCATTTCCCCCATCATATTCATTGCAGAACACAAAAGCTGCTAATAGAATGCAAAAAGTCTTAAGGCAAGGATGCTGTTAATGCGATAGTCACTGTTACCCATGCATTGCTAAAACTGAATTGAAGTTCTGGAAATTATGATTGCAAAGCACATTTTTTGGATGCCATTTATAAAAGGAAAAAGAAAGAAAGCTAAAAGTTAAAACTTCAAATAGAACTAGGAAAGCTGCCTGGTATTACACGATAACATAGCACTTTATTATCCCCCTTCAATTGTTTGACATTTATGCCTCTGTTTAGCAATTCTGTTCGCTATCATTCTCCAATTAGCAGAGATTTTTTTTGCAGGTTATTTTTTTAGAAATTCGCATTTAATTAGCGATTCAAGTACGTCTCAAATGACAGTTTTAAAAATAGCCTCACACTGTCCAAACAGCCAAATGGTCTGTCTGAGATATTTGCAGAATTACAAACCTTCGCTTGTCTGCTAATTATCCCACAGCTCAGATGACTTGGATGTGTATACCTGACAATCAGAGGTTATTCACTGGAAGCCTTCATTACACACAATGTGGAAAAAAACCCCCAACAAATGTCACTTATTTAAAACCTTCTCATGGGCTTGTCTCTGAATAAAGGATGAGATTTATCAGACAGTTTCCAGACTGCACAATAGATTGGGAGTTTAAAATAATGGATGACAACTAATAGAAAACAGGTGTGACTATAAGATGTAAACCAAGCATTCCAGAGTCACAAGGCAATCCTGGAAGATGTATGTTTATAATACCATAGTGAAAGCAGAATAAATAAATAAATAAAAGAAACAATAAAATTTCATTGAATGGGCCCTCCTGTTATCCAGCTGGGGACCATTATGGCATTTAGCAATACAATCAGAGCTAATGCACAAATAAGCTTAAAATGCACGGGGGTGCATAGGCTGCGAATAGGAATCACGTCATCCAAAATGAACTGCAGCCACATCTGGGATAGAATGTGACAGCTCCACACAGGGTTTCTATTATTCCGCTGTTGCTCTACAGTGATAAATTATGCTCCGGCATATTGCTTCTTCTCTTAAACTGGGTTGGATAAATTAGCAGCTGGAACTCATTGCTACAAGATATCCTGAAGCCAAAACATTGGACATCTTGTAAGCCCCGGACATCTTGCAAGCACAGTGCAAGTGGCCATATAAGCATAAAGCTATAAGAGCAAAAGCCCACTATTTGGAAGGAAAGGATGCTCCTCTTTCTTTAGGTACAAGCTGACTCGTGCCCTGAAGAGTTTAGAAGATGCTTTTCCAAAGGATTTGTTTTGCCCTAATCCCTTATTTCACTTTTAACTCCTCCTCCTTCAAAGCAGACGGTATTGGCCACTGTTTAGAAATGGGATACTGGAATTGATAGACTGCTGGCTGCAGTGGTAGGACATTCAATGCTCGGTTACAATTTCCCCACACTGTGCAGAGGGTTGGCAGGGGGTGAGGCTGGTCGCAATTCGGCCTGAATTGCTCCCTGAAACGTTGAGTCCGCAAACATCACCTAACAGCCTTTGCGACTTGTAACAGGATAAAACGTCTTCTTGTAATCTTGGGAAGATGGACGAGAAGCCCTTATTAGCTGACTGCACCTAGATATTAAAGGAGAATAGAAAAATAGTCTGTTACTGCCAGATAAATAGAGAACGCACCTCAGAGAGTCACTTTGGATCTCCAGCTACAGTAATATATTGTTATGAATCTCTATCAGTGCACTTGTAGTGCAGCTAGAGATTATGTCTGACATTGCCTTCGGTGACCTTTTCAATATAGTCCAAGTGCTGTGGAGCTGGTGTTTCAAGAGGAATTCAAATCGAATTTACTCAGGCAGAAAGGCTTTGGCTGTGGATAGGCCTATCACTCTCTTCACATTTCTCCTTGTCATTCTCATGTAAATTTGCAATTCTTTATTAGCATGGCTATTCTTCCTCTGCCTAGCAGGACGTCTCTGTTTAAACAGCACTAACAGCCACCTTGCTTAATGAAGAGGCCAGTGTTCCCTATAAATCATAGAGCAGCAGCTAGCCTCTTCAGGGCAAGGGAGGACCATGGCCTCTGTGCACAGGGCAGCACTAAGAGGAGCTGCAGGAGGCTGAGGAGGTGGGCATTAACACTGGTTTGGTGAAAGGTTTCACCTGCCGCTTCCTCCTAAACAAATAGCCCCATGCAGACGTTCAACGCTGTCTGAAATGAGAAACAAGTAACAGTACCTCACAGTGAGGCAGTGGGAAACCTACGTCCCAGCAACACGGAAGAAGGATGGACCAGTTGTCCAGCCGCAGGTCTGGAAGTGAAAGAGCCTGGGGCCAGATTCACCCTGATTTATATAATACACACCTGCCCCCCTTTTCTGGCGTTCCTGCAGGTAATGGGATCGCTAGAAACCCTGTCAATGGATGCTGCTCATGGGATGTGATGAATTGGTGCCTTCCCAAGTCACATCCAGTCTCCCACCAGTATGACGTGATTGTAAGAACCCCTCATTCAGCTGAGTTTCTAACCCCACAGAGTTTTGCCCAGGTCGTCTGCCTGGGCTTGAATTTAGTCTGGCTAATGACCTTTGAGTTTTTTCCCAACTCTGCTACAATCTCCCTTGGGCGAATCACCAGATCTCTGCATGCCAGAGTCTTCTCACCCATGTAGTGGAGAAAACAGTATCTGCTTCACAGCAATGGCTGGATTTGGAGATTACTTTTAAGTGTACTCTTTTTCCCCATAGCTTCAGGATAGATGATAGCCCCTCTGGTCAAGAAGGCAGGCACAGGCATTGAGCATGCAGGAGCAAGGCCATTCTGTGATGGCAGAAATGCTAGGACAGCAGGAGGGCATCAGCACTCAACCCTCAGTTCACCTGTCTGAGTTTTCTGCCCTTTCGTGTGTGCGTATGTGTGTCTGTGTGCATGCGTGCGTGCGTGCATGTGCGTGTGTATGTGTGTGCATGCACAAAAGCACGCATGTCTATAAATGTTTTTTCATGTAATCTGTTTGGCATGTTATGATTATTTCATACATGTTGGCATGAAGGGTGCTTTAGAAATGTAATTTGTTTGATTAATTTGGTGTCTCTATTTTCACTGTTTCGCTCGCTCCAATTTATGACAAAATTGAACAAAGTGGGTAACAAAATATAGCCCTGTCAGGCTCCTGTCTTTGCGGATATAAAGAAAAATGTGAAACTGTCAGGCACACAAATGTGCCAAACCCCAAGGAAAATTATTACATTCTGCTTGACATTTACTTTAATTTTACAAAATTCTGTAATGCCATTATAAATAATAATAATAAAAAGCAGCATGGAAATATTGTTAAGTGTATTTATTTTCATTTGCTAGCTTTATGATTTATGGGTTTGTTTTATATTTTTTTTTCCCTTCTCTCCAAACCAGGAGAGAAATGTAGCACCTTGGAACATGCATGCTCCTGCCAGTGAGGAAACTGTGTGATGGGCAATAAGAAACTGAAGTTGTGTCATGCCAGAAGAAAAGTGCCTTGCTGTTATTAATGAGTGAGAGAATTATAATGAACATTTTTGCTTTTAAATCCTTCTGGGGTTGGATTCTCTGCCTCAATCTCTATAAATCAGAAGCATCTCCAAGGGCACACATTGCCAGACCCTCAACTGGTATCAGTTTGCCTTGCCCCAATTAAATTCATTGACGCGGGCCAAGGGGGTATATAGTGGGATAAGCAAGGGGCAGTATTTATCCGTGTTGTGCTGGAAGGAGCCTGTAGAAGTTTACAGCAACACGTTGTTTTCTCTGCCCTCCATGTACTAGGATCCTAGAAAGAAAGCTTCTGACTTCCCAGGTCAGACCTGCTTATCAGGGAGCAAGAGAGGTAGTTAGCCATGTTAATCGGAAGTCAGGTAGAAGACTGGGTAGAGTTGCACCTTGTAGACTAACTGAATAAGAGCTGCCGAATAAGCGTATTAGCTCCAATTTATTCTATAAAGTGTGACCTAGGGGCGGGCAAAATAGTGGATCTGGCCAGTGGCCAGACTCCGTTTCCCAACAGCCCCTACATGCATGGCTGGGGCCAGTTTCCATGGAGACCCCAGCAGCAGCTGCGCCGTGATAGTGCGGAGCTGGGGTTTCCATGGAGACCAGCCCCAGCAGCGCTAGCAGGGCATGTGGCAGGGTGGGGAGCTGCTCGGGGGCTGGGCTGGGATCTTGTAGCAGCAACACTGGTCCAGAGCAGCGCAGAACCACGATCTGCTGCCTGCATGCTCCTGCCTGGAGCATGCAGGCAGCAGATCACGGCTCTGTACCGTGCTGCCACCGCTGCAAGAAACCGGGGCAGAGCCACAACCCGCTGCCTGAACAGCCCTGCCTGGAGCATGCAGGCTGCAGATCGTGGCTCTGCCCTGGCTCCAGACCACACTGCCACCCCTGCAAAATGCCAGCCTGGCCCCGGAGCAGCTTCCCACCCTGCCAGCGCTGGTCTACACAGAAACCCCAGCCCTGCCCTGCTCATTCCTTCCCTCTCTGCCTTGCCTTGCTCTTGGACAGGCACCTCTAGGGAGCTGGGGCTATGCTCTGCGCCCAGTTCAGACCAAAGATCCAGTGGGGCTGAAGCTTTAAACCAAAGTGCAGTTGCAGCTGTGTAGGCATATCTGACCTAGCATTAATCTCGCTGACTCAGGTATCTGTTGTACTGAAGATGGAGCACCTTCAGCACAGTCTAGCCTCCTACATCAAAACTCAAGAGATTCTGGTGGGTTTGTGAGGTCCACGCTGAAGCCTCTGCTGCCCTGTCTTCACTGTTGCTGTCACCAGCCTAGCTAGATTAAAGCTAGAACTAGCAGAGCAACTTGTGCTACTATTGCACCTCCCAGCTGTCTTAAAGACACACTCTGGCACAGCTAAACAGAGGTTGTTGTGCCTTAAATTCCCTCTCTGTCCTGCATGGCTGAGTAAGGCAAAGGCAATGGCAGGTCACAACATTCAGTGGAGTTTCCAGTCCTCCCCAAGGAAATCTATGGGTGGGGAGAGTCAGGGGCTTTCTATCAGTCTTCTACTGCAGGTATGCACAAGACATGAGTAACCAAAAGCAACGGGCCTTATTCTCCACAATGGGGGATGGCAGTGGACCGGGTGTTTCATGACCGTCCCAGAGGTGTGCATTTGTGCCTCCCTCTCGTTTTACAGTGAAGGCCACTTCCAGTCAACCCAGCTGTAAGTGGGGACCTGGTCATTTGAGCCACAGGATCCAAGCCAAGATGGGACACTGGCCACATCCGTCTCTTGCATGGCCTTGGCTACAGAATCTGGCCTGCCTTAGCCATTCCAACTCAGTGGGCCACTAGGCTCAGGTACACCTTGTCTGATTCTCCTTTCCCTGGTAACCAACACTACTACCAACCCTGAGAGGAGAAAAACATGAGGGGGATGGTATCACGTGGCACTCCCTATATGGGGCGACAGGGCAATCCTGGCCAGAGGCAAGCTTCTGCGTGTAGGAAATTTGTTCGATGAGCCTGAGGGTCTAATCCTGCTTGCCCTACTCATACGTATACTGCCACCGAGCTCTTCGTGTAAAGTGAACAGGGCTTAGCTCTGTGCAGAGCAGACATCTGATCCTTAAGGCATCTATTTAGAAATCCCCAAGAAGAAATGCTTTCTAATCTTTATCCTTTAAAATCAATCATATTTAGCTGCTTTGGGGCTGGGATTTTCAAAAGCCACTGGCACTTGTTATCCTAAGACATTTAGGTGCTCTTGAAAATCCTATTCTTGCCTGCTGCTTCCCAAGGCCATTACAGTGAAGACACATACCTAGGGGAGTGGAGGGAAGGAAACCACTCCTGGCATCAAGGTGACTTTTCCTCTGACAGATGAAGACCAAGAAAAGCATATGAAAATAATTGATGAGATGTAGCAAGAAGCGCTGACATCATTTACATACTGTACTGACAGCATGCACCATTCACAAGCCCTTTCCACTATAAATAATGCTTTATAGTGACATAAAAAAGCCCAATCCATCTTGGAAGCTAAAAAGGCAAATCCGAGTGGACAGACTGCTCTTGGACTCCCCGGGAAAATGTTTATATGTGACAGCCTACCATGCCTTAGATGAAGAAATATAACCCCCGCTAAGGGGGCAGATGTTCCAGCAGCAATTCAGTAACTGAGCACCCAGACATGCGTGGCCGCCCTCAGTCCCCTCAATCAGTCTGAAGACTTGATTTCTCGAACGCTGGGCCTAATCCAGAGGCCTTGTGAAGTCAGCAGACAGAGAGATGTCAGTGAGCTGTGGATCTCTCCCACAAGTCGGAGATGTTTGGTACCTACAAAATGGATGCAGTCTCTTCCTACTCCCCAACCACCACATTGTCTGAGCCATTTAAGGCTCATTTACAGCCAAGATCATAGAGCAAGACTCTGAAAGAGCAAGGAATTGAGCTCTAATTCAAGTCCCAGGCTATCCCTATAGGCATAACACAGAGAAAAGCAAGGGGCAAGAAGTCTGCCTCTTGTTGATGGATAAAGCCTCTCTAGAAGAAACCGACTTCCCCTTGGTTTCTATTAGGGGAGATTTGTTTTAACTTTGTTTTCTAATAGCAGATTTGTTTTAACTTGAATCTTGTTTCAAAAGGTGTGAGAGTTGCTCCACATCAGCCCTGAGGGCTGGAAGCCCTTGTGATCCGAACCCTGCAGATTCCTCCGTGCTCCGTGCAGCCCCAGCTGCAATCGGAGGTGCTTTCCCGAGGTCGTTCATTGCAAAGAAGCCAGGTTTCAAACAAAATTTCCACGCGAAAATCTAATCAAATGTTCAGTCAGGCTCAATAAAAGCAGCCTTGGAGAAAAAAAAACCAAGCAGCCTTGTTTTGTAGGTGTACTTTCCTTCAGGCTTTTTGTTAGCTGTTCTGTGGTTAACCTTTAATCAGGAGATGTGATTAGGAATAATAGCATTCCCAGATGCTCCAGCAAGGGAAGGCAGAAGGACCAGTTAGGAATTTAACTCTCTGCGTGCTGCAGGAGAGTCAAGCTGCTCCACCCTGTCACACGCTGAACTTGAGCTGTAAGGTGCTGCCTTTCCGTATTTCACTCTTCCCTATAATTTCCTGTCAAGATAAGCATTTAACTTGAGGCCCTTGAGTCAGTACCAGGAGAAATTGCCCCATTTGGGAGACAAAGGGGCAAGCTGTTTGCAAAGTTCAGTTGACTTCTTGGCTTTATTTTGCCTTTTTTCCACATTCAGTCTGCGTCCTTTGGTTTCAGGTGGGACAGAAAGAGCATTGTCAAAACGGTTAGCAAACTCTCAGCCACCGGTGACCTTCTAGTGATCTTAGGCTGCACAAGATGGGGACAGGGCTCTGATCCTTTAGCTCCCAAGGCACTTACCATTTTAGTTCAAGTGCTATCACACCACTGGAGCTGTACCTGGGGGAAGACTTGCTCCTTTACCTCATGTAGCTCATAAAAGTTCATGCAATAGCAGCATGTGGGTCATTGCAGTTTGATGTCAAGGAAATGTTACCTGTGGGGCCTAGCCTGTATCTCTCCCTGAGGCAACTCAGAAGAGTGGGTCTTCAAGTCCCTAAATGGCCTCTTTTTAACCTCTCTCCTATTAAAATCCCCTTCCCCCTAAAGTTATTTTCTGCTAGCAAACAGATGGCTTTTCATGACCCTCCTTCTTTATAAGGCCTTTCTGGGAAGCAAAATATGCTGACTGTAGAGGCAAAGGCGTTATAATGGGCAACTACCAAGAGAAGAAGATGGATTACTGAGTCATGAATCAATCGAGTGGCTGTGATGGCATCATAAATCAGAAGAGCTGGGCGTTAAAAGAAACCCGCCGATTGATTTATAACTTGGCACAATCCATTTATCCCCTGCCAAGATTTTGAGAAAGAGAAACATTTTTGTAAGTGTAATTTAACATTTTTTCCCCCAATATCCCAGACCTTATTATAGGGTTTTGTTTTTCCCTCCACTGATAAAATGGAGTTCAAAAAATGAAGTGGCATCCTCCGATTTTATTTCATGGAGAGTTCTAATTTTTTTCCCCTCTATATCTGGTGTCATAGTTTTTTAGAGGTTTGACTTGTTTCTGGTCTTTTTTTGTAATTATCATGAGGACTTCAATGAATTTTCAGAACGACTTCTAATCCAGCTCACGTTGGTCGCAGCTGAAAAATGTTATCGTGTAATGGTCCCTCAGTGGCATAGGTGAAATGATTTCTGGTATCAACCAACAGCTGGTTGTATACTTACTTGGACCCACCATCCTGATTAGCACTATATGAAGGTGCTCACTCAGCAGAGAGACCAGGGAGTTTAAAGGGTTTAGAGAGTATGCTGTCCTTTCAACTTGGAGAGTTATGGTACTTCATGGGATTCACTCAGCTTCCCCTGTTGGGACCATTATGTGGATAACAGGTAACTTTAATCTCTGGAGTTGTATCTCTCGCAGCAGTGCCTAGCACGGTCAGTTTTGATCTAGGGTTCTTCATCTAAAAAGGCTGAGAGCCACTGGCCTAGAGGAGCCCACTAGGATACTAGGTTTTTACTGTGCCTATACATGCATATAGGAAAGAATATTGATTCAGAATGATATTTAAGCAACTGCATATTCTCCGTGAAACTGAAGTTTACATTCAAATTTGTTTTTTAATAAATCGGAGGGTTTTTTTCTAAAAAAATATTATTAAAATAAAGAATTGCTTAATTCTACCAGGTGCTCAGTACTAGACAGACCCAACAAAATGCAGGCCACGCTGTCTGCTAAGTATTAAGACCCATGCTAAACTGAAAAGTGGTGTGTCCATAGTCGCTGTATGAGGAGAGTGGGCCAGGGAGGTGCCTTGAAGGAAATGCTACAGTGTCAAACTGTATTCTTTACAGGGTGCAGCTGAAGCAAGAGGTGCCCTGGTAGTGCCATAGGGTCAGCTTGGATGGGGTTTCTTCCTGCAGTTCCTATAATATGCATGGGTGTATGTATGTGTGAAGGCAGGGCTGTTCAACCTTTCCTATAGGGGAAAAATAGTGGGCCCAAGAGGAAATCCTTGCAAAGCTTGCTGTTGTGGGATATGATGAGGCAAGGGAATGGATAGACTAGGCTCCAGAGCTGGCAGCTTGGGTAGGCTCTGGGGTGAGACAACCAGCAGTTTGGTAATGGGTGCTTTCATTCTGCCTTTTAGCTCTTCAGGTTTATCCCCCAGTGTAACCTTCAGCTCGAGCATGGCTACAGCGCAGGGCAGACAGCGTTTGGGTTCCCGGTGATGTACCCTGGCAGAAGGCCGGAGAATCAAAAGATCCTTGTACCTTCCTTCCATTCTGGGTGACTAGAAGCACCCAGCAAGGAGACGACTCTGATTTACAAAGAGGGCCGAGTAAGTACCTTGTTTGAGCATGTGCCAGTAGCTGTTCCACTGACAAGGCCCATGGCAAATCCCTCCCCACTTATGTAGGAAAAAAGGCCTCAGTGGTTCTGGCAGCTGCAAAATACCCCTGCTTGTGCCAGCATCAGCAAAGCTGACCCAGAGCGCAGAGCTACAGAGCCAGCCAAATCCATCTGAAGTGTTCCAGGGAGCTGGCAAGAGTCATTAGTCACAACTCGCCCCGCTTGTCTATGTGCCTATCAATCCACTGCTCTCCTCTCCTCTTGTTTCGAGTGTACCTTTCTTCAAAGCAATTACCCAGCTCTCCTTAGGTCACCATTCACTTTCATACATGGCATGTGTTTTTCATTCTCACCTCTAGCTAATATGGGTTATTGGGCCATGGGCCTCTGAGCTCACCCCCGCTCCCCGGAAAACCAATATTTCATTCCTCCCTCTCCAGCAAAGGTCCGTTCCCTCTCAGTGATGTTATTTTGGCCACGCTGCTCGTAATTCTAGGTCTTACCTGAGGTGGTCTGCATTTGAGAAGCTGGTGACAGGACTGAACAGGCTCCAACCCAACGAGCGGCTTTGCATACCTTCCTCCCCACTCGGCTGCGTGAAAGCATTGATGTTGCTTGCCTTGCACAGCAGCAAAGATACATGATCATAAGGAGTCAGTTTGCCATTGTAAATATTTGGCAGCCTCAGCCTTCGCACACTCGGATTTCGTTTTAAAGACCCCTCCTGCCTCTCTTGCTAACTGAAAGGGGAGCTTTCGCTACAGCGAGGATCCTAAATGGGTCAGAGCAGCAGGCAGGCTCCAAAACAAACATAATTAACGCCAAACCACTGAACCATATAGTGTGAGCTGACAGTGCCTCTTTTGCCTGCTGACTCTGACCACACAGACTCAGTCTTCTTAAAGAAACAACATGAGTCGACTAGTGAGTGCCAGCAATCGCTGGACTAGTTGCATATGAAAGGCTTGGGTGGGGGAGGAAACCTGCACAAAGAAGCAAAGTCTGAGGTCTTGAGTCCTATTGGGAGCTCTGCATGAAGAAGGGCTGGTTAAAAATGCAGCAGTTTAGGACTTAATGCTTGGTTTTGAGAATAAAAGCAAACATCAGCCTTTTGCCCTCTGACTACACCACTTTCTTCCATTCCACGCGGAGTGGCTCAGTAATCCCGAGCGCAGGCTTTGACCCCTTGTGATGAGGGAATAACAGGACCACACCGTATCCTCTTTTTATGCTTCTGCACAACTTCATGGTAAACAGTTCCCTTTTGGCAGCTCCTGGAGGAAAGTGCCTATGAATCGTTCCATTGTTCTGCAGCCCAAGCTGCAATTACAGTGATGTGTTGGAAAGTGCAGGCCTAAGACGACCCAGCAACATATATATATTCTCCTCCACCTACAAATGGTGCCTATGGTCCGTTTAGTTCCATATACACAAAGTAATAGCGTTCATAGGCAAACTCCCAGGAGCCTCCCAGAATACAGAGAGGAACTGTGTTGCCTAGCTACCGGTGGTACACTAGAACACAAAGATGAATCAAATCAATACGGCTCCAAATATTAAAGCCTTCAAAAATAAAATCCAAGCCATGTCCATAATCCCTACTGCTTCCTCTGCACCTTCTAACAATCATGGTGGCATGTTTTGTTTGCTGCTCTCACCCAGCGCAGAGAGGTTTATCTGTTTCCTGTGAATGCAGCGATGGAGCGCTGCATCATGGAGCAACTTAACATCGAAATGCCCTTTATGTAAGAGCCGCCTTCATGTTAGCAACCAAACTTGATGCGCTCATGTGTTTTTTAATTCTTAAAAGTTCAGACATGTCCTCCCATAAGAGAAGGTGAGCTGGAAGTAGGGGGAATGAAGCAGGACCTGACTTACGGGCAAAGAAGTGGGAAGGCAGATGCTCTGTATGGCTTCTCTACCATAATGTAGCTAAGGGTGGGCGAGCGGAGAATCAGCTCGGGTGCCGATTTAGAAATGGCACCAGTATGCCAGTCCCTAGGGAGCCCACTGCTTCAGCCAGCATTCAGGGAGCCACAGCCTGGGCCACTGCTACAGTAGCCACCACAGCAAGAGCATGCTGGAGCAGTTAAGACCCTGCCCCGTAATGCATACCCCTCCTATTTCAGCATTCAGCACAATAACCACCCTGACCATCCCAGCGCTGTCCAGAGCGCTTTGCCTCTGCTCTCCTGTGACTTCATCACTACGATAACATGCATCGAAATGTAAGACTTACAAATAGTGTGTGAGCAAATGTTCAGCCTTAGGAAGACTAATGTTAGGAAAAACTTTATCACTAGGAGGGTAGTAAAG
The DNA here is from genome assembly GCF_001723915.1 of Gavialis gangeticus. NCBI lineage: Eukaryota > Metazoa > Chordata > Crocodylia > Gavialidae > Gavialis > Gavialis gangeticus. Next base: position 3,468,883 of record NW_017729013.1, on the reverse strand, counting down.
CACTAGAATGGGTTACCCAGAGAGGTTGCAGTCTCCAATCTTGGAAGCTTTTAAGACCTGGCTAGACAAAGTCTTGGCTGGGATGATATAAGTGGGGGTGGTCCTGCTTTGAGCATGGGGCTTGAGTAGATGACCTCCTGAGGTCCCTTCCAACCCTAATTTTTCATGATTCTGGAAAGACATGCAGTGGTGGTGGTTTTGCTTATGCAAAGGTCTACGTGGAAGCAGCTGTGTGAGCAATACATGAGTTTACCATCTGATTGGATCCAATTGCTGTGCTACGTTTCTTGCAAGGAGGGGGTTGGCCTGCCTGCTGTTTGTGACCAAGGCTGGTGCGTGCATGTGATGAAAACAAGTTACATTTAAAATATTGCCAGACTCCACTTCACTGGTTTCCCCACTCTCCCCCGCCCTCCACTGAGAACCTGTCCTGCAAGATCCCAGGCTTTTGCTACTCTATGTCAGAGTGGCAACAGTATTTGCCATTTATATCATGGTAATACCAGCAGGAACCCACTAAGATTAGAGAATTATTATGCCTGATGCTTACACATGCACAGAATAAGACAACCCCTTCCTCCAAGAGACCCAAGCTAGACAAATGAAAGCACTGGGTGGGGAGGGGGGGGAAGAATGCAACATCTCATCTTGCAAAAACACAAAGATTTACTGACTTGCCCAAGATAACTCTGAAAATGTATAGTATAGAATAGAACATAGTATAGTATATTATATATGTATAGTATAGAATGTAGTATACAGAATCCAGATTTTCTATATCCCAACCTAGTACCTTAATCCTAAATGCCACCTGAAGCTGTGAGTACCATGGGGAATATTAGCATTGGTTTCAACTGATAACTTGCTGCCATCAATTCTGCACTCACACCGGTGAAATGATGGGTCCTGTGCCATTGCAATGACTTGAGGCAGAACTTGAACACAAGCAAGCAATCAAGGGGCAAGTTTGACCTGAGTCTGTGGGGCTAGTGTGGTTGTGGTATGCCAATTTCTGTAGCCTATAGAACTGGGGTGGGCAAAGTCTGGCCCATGGTTCGAATCGGACCCACAGATGTCTCCTTTTCCCTGCAGCCCCTGCCCACACTGATGCAGCCAGTGTATATGGAGACCCCAGCAGCAGTAGGGCTATGACAGCATGGGGCCAGGGTTTCCATGGAAACTGACCCCTTGCCGTGCTGTCAGGGCATGTGGCTTGGCAAGGAACTGCTCCTGAACTGGGGCTGGGATCTTGCAACAGTGGCAGAACAGCGCTCCGCTGCCCGTGCACCCCAGACAGGGGCATGCAGGCTGAGAATTGTGGCTCTGCCCTGGCTCTGGACCATGCTGTCACCGCTGCAAGTTTGCATCTCCAACCCCAGAGTAGCTGCAAGGGATTACAGGGAGAAGTAGCTACAAGCCTATCACAGGGAGAAGCTGTGCACCCTGCCAGTGCTGCTGGGGCCAGTCCCCATGGAAACCCTGGCCCCGTGTTGTTATGGTCCTGCCACTGCTTGGGTTTCCATGGAAACTGGCTGCAGCAATGTGGGTAGGGGCTGCTAGGGAATGGAGTCTGGCTGCCAGCTGGATCCACTATTTTGCCCATCCTGCTGCACAGTGTAATGCAGTGGTCACCAACCAGTCGAATTCAATTAACTGGTCGATTGTGGAGCCTCTGACAGTCGATCTCAGTTTGTCAGAGGCTCCATGATCGGGAGTGGCAGGACACACATGGCTGGGCTGAGCCACTCCCTCTGCTGCCCAGGCTGGGCTGGGTGATTGGGGTCAGAGCCCAGGCAGCTTGTCCAGGAGGAGGAGGGGGGTGCCCAGGGGCAAGGTGTGGGGGGCCATGGTAGATCCTGGGGTGCCAAAAACTGATCTTGACTATAAAAAAAGGTTGAAGGCCACTGATGTAAGGGAATGGTGTGGTTAGCATCACATCCAGCCATTTGACTTCTTAGCCCAAATGACCAGCACCCAACTAGAGCTCATTGTTCAATGGAAGTTCTTGGTAAGAGTCTAAGGCAAGGCTGGAAATCACTCCTCCGAAGGCACTGCCAGAGCGTGCATTGTAATGATATCAATACTGTAACCATCAGGAACACTGATCAGGGAGGCCAACCTGAGACAAGTACATCAGCTGCCATACCTGCAGTAAGATCCAGCTAATGAAATCTGCCCAATGTAGGAGCAACAAGCATCCTGCTGGGAGCAACACCTGTCCATTTAACACCGGTTGGGGCCCTGGGTTTGCAGGCCAGTCAGCAATTCTGCTGTGACAAGCCTTCTGGTTCCTGACCCTGGTTTTCAGGTTAGTTCTGGACTTTGGCTTTGGATTTTCCTGTGATTCTGTTTTCTGGCTCCTGGCCTCAGTTTGGCTCCATTTTTGGACTTTGCCCTGTGGATTGCCCCCTTGAACTGGTACTTGGCATCTAACCCCCCCTAGATCCTGACTCTGGACTGTGTTGTGGACCCTACATCCCAGTCCTTTAAAGTAACTGTAAGAAAACATATATTATTATTTAGCTATCCCTCAATACGAGGATGATGTCTACCAGTGTGGTGGGGGGAAGATGTGAGAGCATATATGACCCGCTACATACCCAGCTCTTCTTACTTTCCCACCCCCTGAAAAACCTTTATAAGACCCAGAGGGACATAGTTACATTTTTAAGTCAACCCTGAGAAGCTATTACATTAAGACCACTGAGAAGAAGGCTTGAAGGAAATCCCTGTTTCATCGCAGACTTCCTGTGTCACCCTGGGCAAGTCACATGGCCTTACTGTTGCCTCAGCTCCCCATCTGTATCAGGAAGATAATTGTGCATTGGCCTATCTTACAGGGATGTTGTGAGGTTAAGTATATCTCACAGACTGACAGCCTGAGCTGCAGGAAACCGGGCAGCAGCAAGTCAGACTTTGAGGATCACAGAGAGAAGCCCATATATTCATTGCTGTTCTCTTCCTTTGGGACATTACAGGCAATCAGGACAGCTGTAGGAGACAGTGAAGAGGAATGAATTCAGGAGGTTATTCTCCTGTGAGCTTCAAAGACTCCTGGAGCTTGGCTTGCTGGCAATCTGCTTCCTGCAGATATAACCTAGAAGCCTGTTTCAATCTGAAGACACCACATAATACAGCCTAACCCAGAGGAATCTTTTTTTTTTTTTTTTTTAATGAAACAAGGCCTCAGAAAACAAGGTGAGGCTTGGGAAACCTACGTTCAGTTCCATGCTTCACTCTGTTTTCCTTGAGCATGTGACTTGGGCTGTGTACACACATTCAAATAATCTGGGAGAATTCTCCCAGGTTTGCTCTCTGGGTAGAGAAACTTTCCCAGAGCCACATGTAAAGACCACAACTACACTAAACCAATGCACTCAGGTCAAACTTGCCACTCGATTGCTGAGGCCCCGATGGGTCAGAAGCTTGCAGTGCTGATACTGCGCTGTTGGAGGTAGGGAGTTGTGCACACCTTTCCACATGCTCTGTAGGTTTCCTTAGTTGGCCTGGTGACAGTAGTGCAGCCCCGACTGTTGACCCGATTACCCATGGTCAGCCTGTGTTTCTCTGCAACACAATGTGGGGATCGCACAGGGGGAGTAGTCTGGAGCAGCAGAGTCCACTGAGCAATACGCTGTCTTTCTGCAGGACAAGCTGGAAGACTACATTCTCTTCTGAGAGAAGCCATGGCATATACAGATATTCACTGTCCCAGGAGAAACTCTCCTGGGAGTGATTTAACCCTGGTTGTTCCCAGGTTATTTTTTCCCCTGGAGTGGCCATTTTTACCTTAGAGAGAAAGCATGAGCATCTGTACACTTGTGGTTTTTTCCGGAAGAACAGTGACTCTCCCAAAGGAAACTGAATGGCTGTACCAAGGGCTTAGTCTGTATGGACTTCATCCCTTATGCAAAACAGGGACAAGGGGACTTCCCTATCCCCCAGAGCCATTGTGAGGATAAACACCTTAGAGACTGAAAGACACTCATGCTCTGGTAATGGCAGCCATAGATATATCCAAGTTAAAAATACATAATTGTTTTCAAAATAAGGCTATGAGTAACCAGGCTGATCAACAAGGGAATAAGATTTAGAAGGACCATTGACTCATGCCAGTTCTGTAGGGAATAGCTGGAACTGGAAGTGTAAACTGCAATGATCACAGGATTGTAAAAAGAATTGGTAATCTCATTCTAATATTCACATCACAAAAGCTGCCCCTGCCAGAAAGGGCATTCTCCCCCACTGATGGACAAAGAAATGAGGTCAACAGCAGGCAGCTTCATACCTGATTCATCACCCACTGAAGAATTTCTAATTGATTTCAAAGCGTGCTGGAGCACGGCCTTCACCCTGTACTTTCAAGAACTCACGCTGACCTCTCATCATCAGCATGGAAAATAATGTATCCTCTTATCTGTATTGCAGGTCCACCCTGAAGAGGGCAGGCCCACACTAATAGAGAATTGGCAAAGGCCAAATTTGTAATATGACTAGGAGTGCTGGTTGAAAAAATGCAGAAATAGTTTGTACAGACTTCTTTTTTCCTTTATCTCTGATCAAAATTTCAGCATCTAAGGCCACATCTACATGAGACACTAACTGAGCAGTAGCTCGTTACTACTGAGCAGCAGTGTCGCATGGCAGGAAGCATGACGTGATGCTATTATACAGAAGGGCTGTGCAAAATTTCACCAGCTGTTTTGTTTCGACACTGTTTCAACTCATTTTGAGGTCAAAACAGCAAAATCGAAGTGAAACAAAGGGCATCGAAATAGCCTCAAAACAAAACGAGGCTAGTCAAAACGTTTTGACCATAGCACTGGGGATGGGAAGTCAGTCCAGCTGGGCTGACTCCTCATCCTCCATGCTAGATGGCTGGGCTGACTCCCCGCCCCCAGAGTGATCGTGGGGAAGGGGATGGGAACTCAGCCCAGCTGGGCTGAGTTCCTTTCCCCAGCCCAATGGTCGGGTGAAATGTTGAAACAGTGTCAAAACAGCCTCATTGTTTTGACTAAGTGAAACAGTGAGGCTGTTTCAACTCAAAATGAAATTCAGTACAAAACATGGTTCCATCCAGACCTTGAAACTGAAGTCACACTGGAACAGTGCCATTTCGCACAGCCCTACTGTGCAGTAGTAACAAGCTACTGCGCAGTTAGCATCACCTAAAAGCTGTTCGGCAATACTACTGCGCAGTAACTACAGAGTCATTTAGTTCTTGTTTATATGACTCCTAAATGACTGCACAGTCTGCGTATTGTGTAGACATAGCCAAAGTAATTTTAACTAGCTCTGTCATTGGGATTTTTTTTTTTTTAGAACATTTACCCCAAAAAAGTAAAATATAGTCTCTTGACTTGAACCACTTGAGGGGTTTTTTCCCATGGCATATTTTCAATGTGGAAAATTATGATCAGCTCTTGCTAGACAAGCCATGGCTGTTCCATCAGTAAGTTGAAACTTTGCTCTTCAGGTCTGCCTATTTTGTACCCAATATAAAATCATGTTCAGACTTCAGAAAAAGAGAAGACAGGTGGAAATTTGAATAAGTAACTTCTGTTCTACTGACAGGAACAGAGAAGCATTCAAATGAACAGGGACACACAGAGATGCATTATAATCCATGCTACTGGAGAAAAGTATAATATCTATTTTAATTGATTTGGTTGAGTTATCATTAAATCTCCAGACTCAGCTACTTCCCCCCCCCCCCCCCCCCCCCCCC
>NW_017729013.1:3456088-3463036 GCF_001723915.1 Gavialis gangeticus | reverse complement strand
CCCCCCCCCCCCCCCCCGCCATGATCAGTTGCTCCATTAAGGGTAAAGCTTATTCAAAGAGAACAACAACTTAGAAGAATTCAAATTATTGCTGTCCAAGTCTAGGTGAGAAAACACATTTGCAGAGAAAGCAGCCAGGTTATATTAATAGGTGATAGTGGTGGATGCAAATGGAGAAATGATTATAGACAGATAACAACAAATGTACGACGTAAACAGCTGAAATTTGACTTAAATATTTATAAGAACCCCAGGCTTTCTTACAAATGTTATGCTTACAAAGGGGAAAGAGTGATTTATAATCAGCCTTTGTGCTCCCTCTTTTGTCATTGATACTCATTCTTTGCTTTGGACTGACCTAGTAATTACATGAGTCCTACCAGAAACTTTAAGGTCACCGCACTAGCATGAAACTGTTGCTGTCCTGCAGTTCAGTTAATCATGATACAATATGCAGTGGGATGTAGCGTAGTGAGTGGCGGGAGACCAGGGCGCCAGCCCTGGGCATCCACTTAAAAGGGCTATATGAATGGCAGCTACTAATGCTGTCAGCCTAGCCACTGATGCTACTGCTTCCCCTGGCTCTTATGCTTCTGACAGCGGGTGCAGTAAAGGAAGATGCATTTTAAATCTCAAAGAATCTAAGCTCTCCCAGTAAAGAGCAATGTCATCCTTGAGGCAGTTGGGAATTGATGGGATTATCATCATATTTGTGCCCTTCAAGTGTTTCCCTGGGGCCTGAATGGGCGCATCCCCACTAGTGGGAATATGGGGCTCACCAGGAACAAAAAGCGACACTGCCACTTGTCCCTGGGGAACACCCCTGCATGCACGCTCTGGCATGTGGCAAATTCCCCCAGGTAGGGTAGGAAAGGCTGGGGCTAGCACCTGGGCTTGTCCCAGCAGCCTAATCTGGAGTCCTGGGGGCCTCCTGGAGCTGCAGTGGCAGTGATCCTGGCATGCAGACCCTGGCTGGCAGCTGGAGCATGACTCTGGCCAGCCAGGCTCTGGTTTTAAGTGGTGCACATTGCAGCAGCATGCGCCCTGCTGCTCTTTATTTTTGTGGGAGTTTTTACACCAGTGTAAAAAACACCCCACCGTGCCACTAATTGCACATGCATGTGTGACACGTGCAGTTTGCAGTGCCACATATGGGCGTGCGGTGCTGCAAACTGCACATGCATCCTTGCAGGGATGTGGCTAATGTGACTTCAGCTAAGTGTGATGATGATGATGATTTTGCATTGTAGTAGCAGTGTTGTTCTCTCATGAAGCAGGACCCAATCAGAACAGAACAAAAAAGTGGTCCATGCTCCAAAGTGTTCATAATTTCAGTACAACATCAGGGACGTGTAAAAGCAGCAGGGTTAGAACCCAGATCTTCACATTCTCCACTCCAAAAAGCCCAGACGCCCCAACTTAAAGCTGAATATTCAGATCACACATCTGAGGCACTCCAGTTCCACATGGAGAAATTCTGTTTGCTTTAAAAAAAAACAGCCCAAAAAACAGCCAAGAAGTTTATACACATGAAGTGAGCAACATCCTTTCTATGCAACAGATGAAACATAAGGTCCAGTGGAAGAAGTACCCTGTGATCATGTGACTAAAAAGTGTGTCGTAAATGCATAATACACATGCCTAAATAGCCCTAACTCTATCTCCTCCTACCATATGAGGACTTGACTTCATAAACTTAGCACTGGCCTTTTCCTGTAGCATTTCCATGTATAACAAGAGAACCATGCAAAATATTAATAGAATTAATAACTTTATAATAGCCCCGAATGGTGAGATGTCCCTTCTCCCCACCCTCATCCAGCAATAACCTACTGAAGCCTTGGCTGACATCAGATTTGGCCTTGCCACTTAGGGTCTGTAGCCAATCAGTGCCAGGAGTAGGTGTGACCTACAAAGACAAAGGATTGTGCTTGCTACACAGAGGAGCATAAACCGCCGTTGTTAATTATTAATGAAATCTCACAGAGCAGCATTAGAGATGCAGGCAATTCTTTCTGGCAAGTGTAATGAAAAAATTAATTGAATAATCATTCCGTGTAAATAGATTTAGATAAGCTGCTTTTTTTTCTTCTTCTCCCCCTTCCTTCTGGTGGAGCAAATACTGTGATTTATTGCTCTGAATGTTGTTATAAATTACAGCTTCCAGCAGCAAATCTACGTAGGCACCAGCCAGTGTTGTGAGCGTCCTCAGTTTTATAAGGAGGCTTAGTCAGGTGACCCAAAGCAAAGGCCTTTAAATTATTCCGCTGTTGAAAATGCTTTAAAAGAGACTTAAACACTTGACATAACATGTTGGTTTGGTTAAAGGGTGATGGGTCCCGATCCAAAACCCATTGAAGTCAGAATCTTTCCACTGTTTTCAGTGGATTTTTATATGAGGATTATAATAGCACCAAGGTAACCTGGGCATTGTTTCCATTGTGCCAGGTGCTGTACAAGCATACCAAAAAAGATGCCAGCCCCCAAAGGGTTATAATCTAAGCTAGTTCCCAAACTTTTTTTGCTGCGACCCTAAATTGGCCACCAACAGGACCTCCCAACTCAGTGCCGCGGGGGCTGCTGGGAGTGGAGGGCAGCGGTGGTGCAGCCAGGGGTGGGGAACCACGATTGCCTCCTTTGTGCACGGTGGCCCCGCTGCTCCCAGGCACCATGTCTGAGTATGCGTGTGCATGCGAGTGCAGGCCCTTCACGACCCTACTCAGGATCCCCTGCAACCTTGATTTGGGTCATGCCCCGAGGTTGGGAACCAATGGTCTAAGCAGAATTTGTATGTGGATGGAGACCGCATTTATTTTTCAGGCTGAGTCTATCAGCTGTGGCAGCTGAGACAATCACCTGGTCTCTCTTTTGAGCCACCTGTCACCTTCATACCTGAATGTTAAAATCTGTGAGAGGAAAAAGGTGTAAATTTCATTTGGAGGGCTTGTTTTCCTCTCCTCTTCTTCCAGATTCTAGGGAGCATTAATTTCTCTATAGAGGGATCACTGTAGAAGGTAAAAATCAAGTTGAGATATAAGAACCAAAATGCAATCAAGTCTAGGCTTAGTGGGATTATTGCAGTTTGCAGTTCCACAGCCAAGGTGCTGCCACTGAGTGCACTGATCCCTGCACTCTGGGGTCTTGGGTTCTGTGTTGTAGCCCTGTGGGCACATCTATACATTCATTAATGCGCAGTGGTTACTGTGTATTTAATTCAGTACTTGTATAATCAAGTACTAAATAAATGCACAGTAACTGGAGTTACGGTGCAATAGTGCTGGCAAATGCCTTTTAAGTTATGTTACTGTGCATAGACAACTAGTAGGGAGGGCACAGGGGGGCACGTGCCCCCCCTGAAATTGGCCACCACCAGCTTCTGTGGGTGGTCACCACCCCACCCGCGCCAAAGCCGGCGGCTTCTGCGGGCGGTCGCTGCTTGCCACCCCGCCGCCAATGCTGCCGCCCACAAACTGTGCCCCCCCCCCCAGTCTCAGGAGGCACCAGTCATCCATGCTACTGTGTAGTAGCCTAATAATACTGCACAGTAACATATTAGCACTGTTCGTGCTGTGATGCAACTACTGTGCAGTATTATTAGGCTACTGAGCAGTTAGGATCTCATGTAGGCACGCCCTCTGTGGTGTTGCCTCCCCTTCATGGGTGACAAAGCAGCTCCATGCGTAAACCCGTCAGAGCCTAGTAGACTGGGACTGAGATTTTCAATTCAATCAGAATGCAAACTGGGACCCAGTAGAATTTGTGATATATTCATGGTAGCTTCTGTTGCTTAGGAGATAGGGTGTTGGAACCGAAACATGGCAATTACATTCACCTCCAGAGAGAGTGAATCATAATAGTCTAATTTAGAGGTTATTGATTTTATTATGCTATGATCTAGGGACCTCAATCAAAATTAAGACTCCATTTATGCTAGGTGTGGTCTCCATAGACAGTAAGAAACAATTCCTACCCAAATCTCTTACTTCTTAAATGGTGAAGAGGAACAATGGTTAAAAGAGAGGCTGAATTATTCTCTCCATTTCAGTTGGGGATCTGAAGCAGAGAGAGATTAACCATCTTGGCCAATCTAAAACAAAAGAGGGGCATGCCCTACTAGTGTGGATTCAGTCCATCCTGAGGGATGAGGCTTTTTGCCACCACCTCCATCAAGGTTCTTTTGCCTTGAGGCTGCAGTAAAATTAAGGCATTAAACATCCTCAGAGAGTGTCCTTCCTTCCCTCACTCTTTGCATCTGCTTCTCCTAGACTGAATTTGAGCCAATAGTTTGAAACCAGGAAGACCTGGGGTGTATCTCAGTTTACAAGTCTGGTTTAGATACCTGTCCTCCCATCAGCACAAGCACAACCTCAAAGTGCCTCCAACTCTAATGCATTTACCCTTATAACACCCCTTTTAGGATAGCGCTATTACTCCCAGTTTACCCATAGAAAACTGAAATTCTGGAAAGCTATGCGACTTACCAAATGACTACCCAGAAAATCTATGGCAGAGTGGGGAGCTGAACACTGGTCTCAAGTTTTTGGTAAGGATGCGAACCGCTGACCTATCCTTTTTGTAGCAATCCTAAGAGAGGAGCCAGGACTGAGCTTTGTGGGGCGCTTCACGCGTGGAGACTAGGTAACTGGGAACTGATGCCCATTGTGCACTTCGTTTTTCTTGTCAGACAGAGCCTAGGACCAAATTTCCCAGTGGACAGGGGTTCAACCATCATGGTTTCATTTAATCAAAGAAAGGGTGTGGAACATCATGTTTAGCCTCAGCATTGGCTGGATATGGATTCTTATAAGTAATGCAGCTGCTAAAGATACTATAGAATAAGGAGAAAAACCATCAGAGTATGTACTATGCATGTGTGGCATGTCATATGAATTATATACCTTGTGGAACATAGCTGATGACCTATGCCATAGGCTTAGTGCCTTTTGCTTCCGTTACTAAATTGTACAAACAAGGGAAATTCTGCCCTTTCCCTCTCCTAAATTTAGGCAACAGCCTCACTGTAAGAAAAAAACCCAACCCAGGCCTGATTTCTCCCTTCAACACTTCTTTTCTAATCTACATCACCTTGTACATGTCTTCAACTGATTTCCCTATAGCTGCTTCAAATACATCTCGTAATATTGCTGCTACTTCTGCAGAAATGCTCGTCATTTTTTCCTTACTTCTTTTAATATATTTTCTTTCTTTTTTCTTCTTGGTTTTTTTCCCCCTTTCATAAGCTGGAGTACTCTTGCCTTCTTTTTTCCCATAGAGACTAATGGGACACTCGGTGCCACCACTGCTGAGAAAGTGGGCTTATCTTTCAATGTATCTGGGAAGTCATGTGCTGCAGTGCTCTAAAAGTGTTCACTTGAACACACGCATTTCATTTTTTCTCTCCTCACCTCATTGCCCTGAATCTCATGCTGCTCTTATACCACATCCATGGGGCTGTTCAAATGCTGCTAAACTAAGGCATTATCCCCAGCTTGCCCCTTGTACAAGGTGTCGAGTCAAAGTGGTTAAAATCACCCCCCTCTCAGCTTCTCTCCTTTCTCTAGTCTCTGGAGGAAAAGACAACCTGACTGTCCAAGATCGAAACCGGAAAAGCTTCTTTATCAGAAAGATAAATTGGCAAAACTATGCCACTGTGGGTAGGATCTCTGGGTCTCTCTCTGTGCCTCGTTCCATGTCTGTAAGATGGTGATAGCACTGCCCCATCTTACACAAGAATTGTGAAGTTAAATGCCTTAAACATCCATATGCCTTGCAATCCCATAGGACAAGGACTGTAGCGGTGTCACGGGGCTCTCTCTGTCCAGATCAAATTTTACTCAGTCTATACATCTATCAGCTGCTGTTCTGGAAGCTGTGCTACCAGAACCTGAGGCCGACTGGAAATACGGCCCGCTCTTCCATCATGGTGCTGGCTCTGAAGAGCTGTTTATTTCAAGAGGATATGGAGGGCTAGACCTTCCTTGTGTTTGTAAAGTAAGCTGGTATGGCTTATTGGGAAGAGGAAGGGCACCATCACCTACCTCCTTGGCTAGGTTCAGACAGTGAAAAAGCCCGAGACTGAATCGATTCAGTCTTTGCAGGTTAGTCTAAACTGCGCAAATTAAATTGAACCAAAAGTAAACAGACATTTCCCTTTGATTCAGGAAATGTAGCCACATGCCTGCAGTGGCTCAAGCCAGAAGCTGGGGGTGCTAGAGCTAGAATGAACTGTGGAGTAATATGTGATCATGGGACTTTTTAAAATATATATTTGCAATACCCAATCCCTTCACCTACCGACATGTTCCTATCCTCCTCTATAATACCTCAGCCTCAGCTGCAGCATCTTAACTCATGCAAAGCAGAACCCAGGGGTGGGGGAAGGAATTCAGAATGAGATTTTGATGCAGTCTGCTCAGCATTTTCGAGTTCAGCACGGCAATTGCTTAAAAAGGTCTGAGTCCCCCTAGCAGCCCATGCTTTAAGAGGACAGGAGCCACTTGCATCCATGGGTGTAACTTTGTTGACTTCTCTGCACTGATACCAAAGATGACTTTGACCCTGTCTCTTTTTTTAGTCAAGCTGGAAAGTTCCTATGTCCTGTGTGACACGAAGTCCCACGCTTGCTTGCCATTCCCTGCGGTTACAATTAACTTCAGGTTATACATACATGTCTATCATTGAATCAACCTACAATGCATCACACCATGGTCTCAAAGATATGATATCATGGGTTTTTTCTACTAAAAAAAAAAAAAAGCAGCTGATCCCCTCCCCATTGCAATGGAAGCGAGGAAATAGTGCAGAGGGAAGAAAAGCTGTCCATTGAAATGAAGAGAGAAAGAAACAGAGGGGGAGACCCGGTGGCTGCGCCTGGCCTCAGCCTGCCCACGACTCACTCGCCTGCTTCTGCCTCTCCTCCCTCTCCCAGCTTCCTCTTCAGTGGTGCCC
>NW_017729013.1:3449507-3451088 GCF_001723915.1 Gavialis gangeticus | reverse complement strand
GAAGAGAGTTCCTTGTTGCTGCCTGCCACACCTCTGTCACAGCACTAGGGTTTTCTAACAAGGTTTCTTTTGGCTTTAAATGACATGTCAGATATAATTTGTGCTGGTAATCTGAACTGTGTGACTGTCCTCTGAAATGATATAACAGCTTAGCTCCTCGTTACCTTGGTATCTGTCGAGCAGGGTTGTATGCGGTGGACTACAATACCAACGGCAGCTCAGTCAGGTATTTCAAATCAGAAATGGGAACTAGTTATTTCATTGGCTGTTTTCACGAGACTTGCAAAACACCTATAATTATTCTCCAGGGCATCTATTTCAATAGCCAGTACAGATATAATCATAATATTAATAATGTTGAGTCTTGCCAAAATAAATAGTATTGCAACTTACATTGCTTAAAAAATACACACACGCCAGAAATCCCTTGCCCTACAGCAATCTACTGAGTTGTAAAGAAATTGCTTTGAGAATTATAGCAGCCCCCGATAGCACCACTAGAGTTAATGAGCAGTTGCCATTTCCCTCATAAACTCCATTTTTCAGAGGTTTATAACGTGGATCTTTTAATTTGTGTTGGGCTTATGCTCCACATATAATTTGTCATTCTCATGTGAGTTTTTCTAAAAGGGAAAAATAATCTAACCTAAAATCAGCTAAAACACCTCTTTTTTTCCCCTTAAAGCTACACAGCAGTCAAATATAGAATTCCCTGCCTAATTGCTGGAAATCCTGGCTCATAAGACCATTGGTTGCTACAATTGCAGGCGAAGGGTTGCATTTTTCATTTTTCGCTTTCTTGTTCACACTCCAGAACAGAAGTCCCTGTCCCATAACAAAATCCCTTGCTTTGCTCAGGTAACTGCAGGTTAAAGACAGAATTCCCTGCCTAGATCCTGGAGTTATACCTAACTGCTAATGCCGAATGCTTACCGAACTCAGAGTCGTGCTGGAATTGGGGAGAAGAATCAATATAATGTCTGTAGAGCGCTTTGGCAGGAGAGCTGTTATATGTAAGTGCTAAATATTGTATTATTATTATTTCAAAAGATTCCACTTAACTGAGGTGAGAGATTCTGGTTCAAGATAAAGATGCAAAAGATACTTTATTTAATCCCGTTCCAGTCTCACCTAGCAGGTAAGCAAATCGCAGGTGTTTTCTCTTGCTCTTCCTAAGTGCAATCACAACTCTTCTGGTACCATCACTTCTGGTCTGTATATCCTGATCAACACGGTGCTCAAGTATGTTCCAGCAGTGCATTAAATGACACTACTAACGTCTGCTCCAAGTGATTTGTTCTTACCCTCAGCATCTCCATAACTGAAATATGTGTTTGGTCTTTGTAGGGGCAGGGAGATATTCCTAGGGATAGTAGGTCAGCTCTTGATAGTCCAAGCACCGTTGCCCTATTTAAGAAATGGACAGAAAGAAAAAAAGAAAGACTTTGACTTTTAAGAGACGTTTATTCCAGGAAGGGTGACAAATGGTGGGCAGTAGAAATTATGCATCGTTCGGTCCGAGGATCTGGGCCTCGAGGAAAGAAAGAAATACAATTTTAAACTGGAAGGGACCATGCAAGA